>NC_142312.1:22983939-23135454 GCF_054855325.1 Carica papaya | reverse complement strand
ATGGGAAAAAAGTCTCATAGAATCTGAGTGATAGTTAAGGCTAGTAGTCTGTTTATGGCTCTATTTGTGATTGTATTTAAACATTGTTTTACTACACAAACACCATTAATTGTATATATAAATGAAATGAAAAAATGGAGAACATGTTAATATCAGTCTCACATAAGTGATCCAATATTTAGTTCACAAACGCAATAAATATGGAAGTGAGACAAGCGAGACAGAAAATTCTCGCGAAGTATGTGATGCAACTGGTTCCAAAATTAAGCTTTGATTAATAATCATCATCCTTCATCAGGTAGGAGACGTAACAAATACACACACCCACAAAGTGTGTATATAACTACCCTCTTTTGGAACAAACTGGACCATATCTAGGTAGTTAAAAATGAATATTGAACTTATAACACCTCTATTCGCTGAAACCACTTATTAGGTAGTAAGAATTATAAAATTTAGTTCCAAAATTAGATAAATTTTAATAAAAATTATATTATTTATTTATGAAAAGTACTAGTTCACTTTTTGATATAGTAAAATTTAGGAATGTAATAATTTTGTATAATAAGGTGGGATAAAGACCTTACACGAACATGAAACTCTAAAATCTTTACTCAAATATTCATACAATTAGAATCACTCATTAGATAGTACCAATTATAAAATTTAACTATGAAACCAAGCAAAAATTTAATATTTTTATATAAAGTTTGACTTATTTTATAAAATAATAATACATTCAAGACGTAGAAAATATGTAACGACCCCGAAATTTTGAAATGAAATATGTGTATTAAAAAGGTCAAATGCGGAAGCGGAATAAAAATTTGATTAACATCCCTTACACTAAAACCAAAAACGTGCTCAAAGTATAAAAGAACAAACTAACTAAAAGAGAAACTCGAAAATAAAAGCTATAAATATAACTACGTAGTCTTCAGGCGTCCCCTTCGCCGTCTTCCTGCGGAACGGGCTCGGAAACAATGTCTTCCTGATATGAAATGATTAAATAAGGAATGAGCTACACCAGCCCAGTAAAGACATCACACTATCTCACCGTCACGGGATAAAGATGGGTAGAAAACACAAAAAGACCAAGGGAACATAATTTACAATAAACTCGTTTATTAACATAAAAACCTTTACTATCCACTTACCTCGGTGAAATTCATAAAACAATATACGAAAGCAGTAATATTATCATTATCATGAAATCATATGAGCTGTATAACATAATACTTATCACACCTTTGTAATTCAATCATTACACAACATATTTTTCATCATTTACCAGCCTACTAGTATCCATGGGGATCCATAGGGGTCCCGCTACCCGTGAACCTTTAACACTTGTAATCAGATTCCAGGTCCGTCCCCATACCCCGTCCGGTATGTGCGCCAAAACTATAAATCTCAATACCCCGTCCGGTATGAGGGTGAAACGGGCCGTCCTCATACCCCATCCGGTATGGACGCCAAAATACATAAGGTCTCCATACCCCGTCCGGTATGAGAGACCACAATCCCAGTAGAGTTCCTTACGGACCCGGTCCGTCCATCATCTCCCAAGATATCAAGTCAGGCTGACCACATTATACAATTATCAATTTACATAACATTTCATTCCCCTTTTCCTTAGTCAACATCATCAAATCACACACAAACAAGCAACCAGTAATTCATGCCAAACAAGACAACATACAACATCGGGTTCTCAGTCATTCAACCCATAATCAATAAAACAGTGACATATGCACACGAAGCTATGAAATGAAAATATCAGACCTCATACTGCATTTAAAACTGTAAAATAGGCCAAACAACAGCTGACCGACAAACACACCAGACTCGGACTCCATTAGCGACCTTAAACAATTTCACACATCTATTGATTCATGAAATACCGTTTTATCATTTATTGAACTTTAATACCGTGATAGGAAATATGGTGAGAGGTGCTTACTTATTTCGGGGTCCGAATACGGCTCTACAGTGAGCCTACAGGCTGTCCCTAATTTTTCCTGAATTCTTCCCGGGGAACTGAAACGCACTACTGGTACCTGCACGTGTCCTAAAAAATCTCAAATTAGACTGGCGGCGTTTCGCCTCAGGTTGGCCGTTTTCGGCCGAATTCGGCCACACTTGCATCGGTCCCTACGATAAAACAACCCTAGGGCCCTCGGGGGGCCAAAAAATTACGAAAAACCGAGGCTTACCGGCGGCGGTGCTCTCGGGTGCGGCGGCTCTCCGGCGAGGTTCGTGTTTTGGTGATTTGGCTCCGATCAACCTGTAGAGAAAAGAATGGTGATCACGGTGATATAAAAATTGTATCAAACAGAGGCCGGGAAGGGCCTCATCGGAGGCAAAAACCGAGGAGGGGCGCGGCGGCGCAGCTGGGTTTCGGCCGTGTTTTCCGGCTATTTGGCCGGGATTTTGGCTCCGATTTGGCCACAGGGGAACTCAGCGTGGAAAAACGAGTCGGGGGTATGAAATTTACCTCGATCGGCGGTCGAAAAACTCCCCGGTGCGGCGGCGGGTGGCGGCGGCCGGCTCCTCCAGCGTCTGGTTCGTCTTCTCCGGCGAGGGCAGGCGGCTAAGGTTTTTGTGGTCAGGTGTGAGAGTTTTATTTATACCCTTTTGCCTTTTGATCACAACCGTCCATTTTGATTAAATCTGGGTCGTCCGTTCTTGATTGAATCTGGACCGTCCGTGCGCGTGCATCTGGGCCGTCCGTGCGCACGCTTGATCTGGGTCGTCCGTGCCCGCGGGGACGCATCTGGGCCGTCCGATCGCGCGCACGCGGATCGCCCACATGGCCCGTTCCCGGGTCGACGTGGTCTTGCCACGCGGCAGGTCCTGGTTGGCCAGGGCTGCTGACTGGGCCGCTGACGTGGCTACTGACGTGGCGCTAATGGGGCACAATTTTTTTAAATTGCGTTTTGACCCCCAGTTTCTGATTTTCTTTTCAAAAATACCCCCAGAATCCTAATTTCCACCCATTTTTTCCAAAATCAATTTCAATTAAATCCAAAAAATATTTTTACCCAATTTTACAATTATTGTTATTATTATTATTATTATTATTATTTTTAATTATAATTTAAACTAAATAAATAAAATAAATGAAAATAAAATTAATAAAAATAATAATAAAATTCAAAAATTATTGGGCGTTACAAAATACATATTACTTTTTTTAGTTAGATGCAATATTACTCATGCAAAACATTAAGTTTTTAATTTAATTATGAATTTTGATCAAAATTATAATTTAATTTTAAAATAATTTTTTGTTACAAAATAGCATCCAACTCTTTAATTCTTTTCAAAATACAAACTTTATCTGAATTTGAATAGAAAATATAGAATTGGGTTAAGTCGGGTTTGAAGAATAAAATTCAGTTTATGTTCCTGATCTCATGACTCTCTTTCTCCATCTTCTTCTCATCACTCAATTTCTCTCAAATGAAATGGTGGGAGTCAAAAGAAAAGAAAAGAAATAAATAACAACATACAAATTTTTCGGCAAGTGACCTTCCCGTCGGGGAAGGATGATTATTTAGCACAACGTTTGCAAGCCGGAGAAGATGTTGTTTTGATCGTTTAATGACAAGTCGGGGGAGAGAGAGGAGAGAAGCACAAAAGGTTGGTTATGCTCTATGCTAGGGAAGTGGTACTGGTCGATTTTTAGGTTGCTGATGGTTCGTTTTTGGTACTTTTGGCAAGACAATTTTGGTGAGGTGATCTCGAGTGGATGGGATCTATGGAGTAGGTGAAGATGAAGAAATTCATATCCAAATTGCTCTGTTCAACATTCTTTCAGTATTTTAAGATCAAATATGAGATAAGTTGAGTGGCAGGAGAGAGCAAAGACATAAAAATGGAGACCAGGTACAAAGACTTTGACTTTTTTTTATAGAAAGTTTAAATTTTATCAAAAAATTTAAAAATAAATTAATAATGTGTCCAAAAGTTTATAATTAATTGATAATTTTTTTTTTAATTTTTAGAAATTTATAATTATTAACATTAATTTTTTAATTAATAGAATAATGTTTTAATTGTTTAAGATTAAGTACGAATGAAACTTTTTAAAGTAATTTCTGTAATCAAGAGATTTTTTACTAATTGTTTGGAGTTTTATAATTTTAAGAAACTAATAAAACTTTAGAAAACATAAAAATTTTATAAATAAAAATAATCATATGGTGGTTGATCAATTTATTATATAGTAGTATATATCAGAGTCATTTAAAAAAAATTAATAAACAAATTATATTATAATTATTTTCAATTTATAATTTTATTTTAGTTCTTAATATTATTTGACTAGATTTAATTATAAATACAATTTAAATGTTAAAAGAAAAATACAATTTATTACTAAGTTTTTTAGATACAAAAAATTTTGTATCTAAAAAACTTAGTAATAAATTGTATTTTTCTTTTAACCTAATTACAAAATTACTTATTATTTTTACGCTATGGTAGGTCCATATTTTATAAGTTAAATACAGCTGACGCTTGCAAAATCCAGGTGTAAGCAAAGTCCTTCCTATTACATGCATGTCCAAGTCAGCGCGAGTATACCCTACGCGCACTCGCACTCAAACACAATGAAAAGGCCAAAACGACATCGTCTTTGTCATTTAAAATGCGCGCCAAATTTTAATCGAAAACGTGGCGAGCAGAAAAAGCGAGTAAGATATTTAGCTACTCAAAGAAGGTGATACCTCCCTGCAAAAGCCCACTCCCTCTCTGCAAATTAATTTTAACGTACAGCACAGACCCACCACCTCGCCGTTATAACAAACCGAAGAAGAAGAAAAATGAAAATTGTAAACTGCTTTCTTCCATCTCCCTTGTCTCTCTAAATCCTCCACCTCCTCTGGGTTTGGTTTTTGAGTTTCCAGACCAAGAAAATGGCGGCACTACAGCCGCAACATTCATTGCAAGAGAAGCAACAAGTAATCCCACCCGTGCTTCTACCTGCACCGGTGGGCTGCAATCCTCTTTACCAGAGAGCTTCGCTCTATGTGGGTGATCTGGACCCTAATGTCACCGAAATTGATCTCTGGCATAAGTTCTCCTCCACGGTACCCGTCGCTTCAGTTCGTATCTGCCGTTGCGCTGTCACGGGTCGATCTCTCCGATATGGTTATGTCAACTTCAACTCCTACTCTCATGGTAATGGTGTAGCAGAGTTAACAGACCTACTCTGTTTTTTGATATACCTCTATACGTTTATTTGTCTAGGGTGTTCGGCGTTTCTGAGCTTGTTTTCTTTTTTCTTGGTGGTCTTACTTCTTGATGTGTAACTAAACCGGTGTTCTTTCAATCTGTGTTTTTTCGTCCTTAATCATGAGAATTTAAGGCAGGAAGCTAGATTTTGAGTGCGAACAGATATAAAACATATGCATTTTCATTAAGTTGTATAAAGGGTTAATGTACATGTGTCGATATATATAACCCAAATGTACATACCCCAAATGGCTTTGTGGTCATGCTTTGGGAAATTCAGTCTCTGTTATTTCTCTCTCTTCTCTCTTCGCAAATTTCTAGGGCTTTCTTTATCGCAAAGACTATCGTTTTGATTTCTTTATCTCTAGATAATCCTTCGAATTCTTTGGCTGCTTTTATTTCTCCGCTTAATGTATTCTTTTCATGTCAGTTTAACATTTTTTCAGTGGTAAGAAAATGAAGGGAAAATGGATTTTACCCTTGAAGGGTAATTCTTTCTCTTCTTTCTTCTCATCAGTTTGTACTGATCTTTTTATTTATTTATTTCCTTTATAAATAGAAGCAAATTGACCATAGTGGATGAGACTTTTTCAATTCTTTTGTGGTTAAACATAGCAGGTGAATGGCGTAAAGAGATACTTACATTAGTTTTTATACTGGTGGGAATGAATTTTAGTCAGCTCGACCTGTCATTTATATATAATTTGTAACTTAGTTTTTGCTAGTTTTTGCTCAGCATGCAAAGCTCTGGCTTTTCTAAACCACACGGAGTTGAAGGGAAAACCCATAAGGATAATGTGGTCTCAAAGGGATCCTTCCCAAAGAAAGAGTGGTGTCGCCAATCTGTTTGTGAAAAACCTTGATCCTTCAATCAATAGTGCTAACTTGCAGGATATCTTCTGCCCCTATGGGAATATAATTTCATGCAAGGTACCCCAAGAAAAGGGGAAAGGTAAAGGCTATGGATTTGTCCAGTTTGATTCTGAGGACTCGGCTTTGACTGCTCAAACAGCTCTCCATGATACAATTGTTGAAGGGAAGAAGATGTGAGTCGTCTGTCTCTTCTGTTCGTTTTCTAACCCTTCTTTAACCTCTCCCATGCTGTTTGGACTATCCATCAGTTCATTTTATATTTGTGGTTGTGAACTTCTTCCAGTAATATCTTCACTTTGAAATGTTAATATAGGAGTTTCTTCTTACACTCCTTTCAATGGATCAATATTTGATCTTGTTTCATTTGTTTATGTTAATATGTTAAAATTAGATTAGGTCTTTTTCTACGTCTTAAGTTTCATTATTACTGGTTTCTTCAATTGTTTATTAATTTACATGAAAAAACATGATATAAGTCAAGACATATGGCTATTTATTACCACTGTTCCTATAATAACTTACTCATTTAGCCCATTTGCTCCTCAGATACGTGTCTAAATTTGTCAAGAAGAGTGACAGGACTGTTTTTTGTGGAGAACCACCATTCACCAACCTTTATGTGAAAAACGTTGGGGACGATGTAACAGATGATCTCCTTGCAAAAACATTTTCTGCACATGGGGCAGTTCAAAATGCTATGATCATGAAGGATAGCCATGGAAGATCCAGAGGGTTTGGGTTTGTGAGCTTTAAGTCACCAGATGAGGCAAAGAAGGCTGTTGAAGCCATGAACGGTATAGAGCTTGGTAAACATCTTTCATGCTCATCTCTGTTTTCCTAACTACAAAAGATTATTCTGGTTTTGGTCTATTTAATAAAAACAAATGAGTGAAAATTAGGGTCAAAGATTTTATTTGTGGGAAGGGCTCAAAAGAAATCTGAGAGGACTGAGATCCTAAAACAAAAATACAAGGAGATGGTTGGCAGCCGTTTGAAGAAGTTGGAGACCTCAAAACTGTACGTGAGTAACCTGAGTGAATCCGTGGATGAAGAAAGATTGAGAGAACTCTTTGGATGCTATGGAATGGTAAAATCTGCAAAAATTATGCGCTGTGAAAGTGGGAGGAGTAAGAAATTTGCTTTTGTGTGTTTCTCTAGTCCTGAGGAAGCAAAAGAGGCTTTGGATAAGCTTAATGGTAGGATGAGTTTTTTTGCTCTGGCTCTTTTCTGTGTATTTGACTTAATTTATTTCTTTGGTAAGGAATCTTTTTTTGTTGTTGTTTCTGCAGGGGCTTTCTTTGAAGGGAAGATACTGCATGTAGGAATGGCACAGCGAAAAGAAGATAGAATCAAGAAATATCAGAACACTTATGCCTCCCAGCCCATGCAGTATTCTTCATACCCTCTAAGCCCTGATGAGATCACTAATCAGCTCCACCCATTTTACTTCAGTTACTCTCCTTACTCTCCTGTGTTCCATATCCCGCGGCAGCCCTTCCCCTTGCTGCACAACCAAATTGTTCATCAAAGTTCTGGTGCAAATGCAGGTGTTAGATATATGCCAATTTACCAAACTTCTGGTTCATACGTAAGGATTTCAACAATCTTTCTTCAACTAGCTTCTTGCCATCAGATTAACCCATTTCTGCTATTTATGTTTTCATTACTCTGAAATCACAGGTTCTAGGAGAACAAAACTTGTCCAACACTGGAAATGCTTGGAATAGGGTCTACAGACAATATGTAATCTCTGCCTTCCTTGCATTAAGTAAATAAGATTTTCTTGATTCGTTGTCAACTTTGTTTGTTTGAATCAATTACAGATGACATCTGATTCTACAAAATATGTGATGCTGACTGTTACTTTACTAATAGATGGCACTTTGTTGTCACTTCCTCATAGCAAGCCTACCACAATCAGTCACTTCTGTTTTTGTCTTTTAAGTAGACAGAATGGTTTTTTTTATTGGATTGTTTGTTCCCCTTGTGTCCCTTACTAGGCTTGATTTGCTAACTCCAGTTTTTCTACTTGTAATATGTATTGTGGAACTCCCGAGTTTCAGAATTTTGCTAAGGAGAACATAAGAAATACACCTAATGAAACTTCCCTTGCAAGAGAGGCAGCCATAGGAAATCTTGGCCCCTTTACTAGGAATCTTCAGGTTTGTGATTTCTTTACAAGTATATTTGCAGGTATCAATTTGCAAGAATGAAATTTTTTATTATCTCTCGATATGCCTCTATAGCTATGAATCTGTCCTGTCTTTCTTGTCATGTTGTTCATTAATTTGTGATTCTCTCTCTAGACTGGGTATGTAGCAAAGGGCAGCGGTACTTTGTTGGATGTGAATTCACCAAATTCCAAGACTGCAAAAGGTGAACAGACAGTTGAAGGGCAGAAAAAAGCGAAGGCAGCAATTAGTTTGGAGCCTGGTGTTACTTTTCCAAAATCTGGGCTTTGCTTGAGATACTGACTCTTTGTTGTTTTCTTCACCAGTCACCAGCTTTTGTTAAGACTGAATAGTTTTTTGTACAGCTTTTAGATTTTGACAGTCAGTTTTCTCATTTACATTTTAAACCAAAAGTACAGCTGTATTGTGTGGATCAAGAAGTTTGGTTCATGGTCCATGGCCTTTTGAAATCCTAGAAAGCTTGTTTAAAGGGAATTGCAATTATTCAAGGTGCAATAGTAGATAGAAATTTCCAATTTCTTCTTTCTTGTGAGTTAGATATTATTAACTAGATCACATTTAGTACTTGACAATTCCGTTGTTATCCTTTGTTCAGCATACATTTTTGTCCACTGTTTTGTCATTCTTCCAGTTAATGCTTCAGCTGTTAGTAGCACAGCTGTATTGTGTGAATCAAAAAGTTTGGTTCATGGTCTCTGTCCTTTTGAAATCCGAGAAAGCTTGTTTCAAGGGAATTGCGACTTCTCAAGGTGCACTATTGGATAGAAATTTCCAGTTTCCTCTTTCCTGAGTTTGGCTATTATTAACTAGATCCCACTTAGTGCTTGACAATTGCATTATCATCCTTTGTTCAGCATCTGTTTTGCCCACTGTTTTGTTGATTTTCCAGCGAATACTTTTCTGTTAGTAGTTTGTCGTAGTTGAACAAGTGGCTTGTGGTAACTTGTATACTTTTGTGGAATTGTTAAGGTTGCAAGTGAAGGATCATTTATGTTTTAGGCTATTTTTCTATTGTCATAGACCGTTTAGCAAGTTTTATGCTCTTCATGTACTTAAGCTTTTAAGTAAATGAGAAATCAGTATCTTTTTGCACCAATTTGTCCTTTCTCTTCTTTGTTAAATACCGACAAATGATATAAGAGTTTATCGCTCTTGGAAGATTGAGAGAAAGGTTTATTTGCTGCAAAAGTGCACCAAAAATCATAATACGGCACTAATCATGCCCTGTTTCCACATGCTTTGTCTCATGATCTGTCTCTACCCTAGTTTCTCCATGCAGCCACCTCCTGCACCAACCACCAGCTGCATAGTCTCCAGCTGCTATTTCAATGGACCTTAATTGCCGGAAAATAAAATGATGTCGGAGGTAAAATCTCAAAATACTGAAAGATATTCTCATATGAAAAGTTTCACATGTGAATCAGCCAATTCAAATTGACTATTAATTTACAATAAAAAAAAAAACTATTTAAGCTGATCTCATCTAATTTGAACCATCCTAAAGGAAAAAAAGGGAAGCTTCCTACTTCTATCTCAGAAAATGTGCTACATGTTCCTAAATTATGTGTTAATTTTGTGTCAATAAGTAAATTTATTAAAAGGCTTGAAATGCAAAATAACATTTCATTCTTTTCACCGTGATTTTCATGATTAGAATTTGAAAAAAATTATTAGACATGTTGAGAGTAGACACAGAATCTACTACTTAGATGTAGTCGAGAGAACTTTCTCAGCCATTACCACTGATCCCATACATAAAATTTGGCTCCATCATAAGAGATTTATGCAACCATCATTCTCCATTTTAAAAATTATGTTTCCTTTATTGTTTTTACAAATTTAGAATATGAAAATTTACATTGCGATATATATGAATTCATAAAACTAAAACATAAACAGATAATATTTTTTTTTACTAATAAGAGAAGTTTAGTTTCATTTTTACTAATTCACAGTAATATTTGGGGAGTATCTCACACACCTAATATTTCTAGAACCTGATGGTGTATGTTATTTATTGATGATTGCATTAGTGTCATCTGGTTGTTTTTATTTAAGACCAAATATAATGTTAAGACATATCATACTCTACTTTTTGTAATATAATAAAAACCTAATTTGGAACATCCATGAAAAAATTATGTACTGATAATACCAAAGATTTTTTCAATCGCACACTTTCATCATTTTTTTTTTATAAAAAAAGAATCTTTATAAATCATCATGGGTGCGAATTCTACAACAGAATAAAAAAGTAGAAAGCAAGAATAGTTAATTTTTAACCACTACCACAGCTTTTCTTTTTTTAAAAACCGTCCTAGAACAATATTAGGATAAAACCATATTTACTGTCACTTATATTATTAATCGCCTAGCCACAACTATTCTTGATTTTAAAAGTTCTCTTAAAATACTTCAACAGATTTATCCAACAGTAAGTGTCACAAACTATTTGGTCTTTCAGATATTGAATGTGTTGTCTTCATTCATATTTATTCCCATTAAAGAAGGAATTTGATTTTTTGACCTTGAAATATGTATTTATGAGGTAATTCTTTACTCAAAAAGAGTACAAGTGTTACCATTTCTCCATCCAAAATTCTGTGCATGTGGACGTCACATTTATTGAATAAAAATCTTACTTTTACCAATCTTATTTTAAGAGAAAGCCTATATTAGAAGATAAGAATACAAAATTTTCAACAAAACTTTAACCTACTACCATTTCCACATACTTCAAAGCCATCACCTCAAGAAAATGTTTAAAACTCACTAAAAAATTCCACTGCACAAAAGAATGCTCATACTCTACTCTAAAATTCATCACCATAAGAAAATTTTCAAAATCCATCATATCAAAAATCATACTAGACCGTACAATTTCACAAGCAAATACAAGGAAAAAATGCCGAGTAGTGAGGCAAACCCGGTCCAAGAATCTAACTTTGAATCTGAAACTGAGATAAGTTCCAAAAAACTTGTATAGTACTTTGATAGTGACATACCTATTGTACTTTGCAAATGTACAAGAGAATCACGAACACTCTTTATAACCTATTTTACAATTGTATCATTTGATAAATGTTCATTGACCCATAAAAACTTTCTCATAAGTTTAAGTAATGAGTTTAGTTCTAAAATAATATATGAAGTATTGTCTTGTAAAAAATAGAAAAATACTATGAATATGGAAATGTAAAGACTTGAAAAGATTTAGACTTGGAAGTGGTAAATCTACCCAGAAGCAAAAAAATCAAAGGGATGCAAATGAGTCTTCTCAATTAAATATAAAATAGATGCGACAATCAAGAAGTATAAAGCGAGATTGGTGGTAAAAGATTATACTCAGACGTATGGCATAAGCTATCAGAGATATTTTTACAGTAGCCAAGATAAACACTATATGAATCTTATTATCATCAACTGTCCATTTTGATTGGCAATTAGAACAGTTTAATATAAAAAATATATTCTATATGGAGATCTAGAAGAAAAAAATTATATGGATATCCTACCAAGCTTTAACAGTGAAGCATGAGCAAATAAGGTATGTAAATTAAAAAGGTGCTATATGAATTTAAATAATCATCAAGAGTATGGTTTGCCAGGTTCACAAATGTGAAAATAGATTTAAGATTTAAACATACTCAAGAAGATCACACTTTGTCCATCATACTCTAAAAAAATGGGGAGTTAATATTCTTAGTACACGTTGATATCACTATTATAACAGAAAGCGATGAGAATAAGTAACTAATAATAAAATAGTGTTTGGTAAAAGAATTCGAAATCAAGAAACTAAGCAAGCTTAAATATTTTTTGAGAATTGTTATCTGCTTTAAATATGAAAATTTATTTCTCAACAAAAATACATTCATGATCTATTAAAAGATAATGACAAAAACTTATTATGGTCATGTTAGTTGGGACTTTGTCGACTATGTGCTCTCAAATTGTCTTCATTTGAAGTAGATTATGAAACTATTCAAATTGAACGGATCACACACTAACACTTTATGAGTCTTTCAGTCCCTCTGACCTGACTTTTCATGTCGAGATGAAAATAGAGCGGGATTACCGTTGAGAATTCGAGATTCCAATTCAAGCTGTCGAAACAACTGCTGCTTATTCAGGTACTGGTACTGGCTAATGCTTTTCTCTCTCCTATCGAAGATTCTCGAAACTCTCAATCAGACTATGTGCTAGAGAGGATTAGGTTTGGATGGAAGTGGAGGAGTTGGATGCGTTGGTGTATATCCATTACCTCTTTTGCTATTTTAGTTAATAGTGGCCCACCATCTTCTTTCTTTAAGGCTTCCAGGGACTCCATCAGGGTGATCCTTTATCTCATCTTCTATTTATCGTTGTTATGGAAGCCTGCATTGTTCAGCGGAGAGGGCAAAGGAGTTGGATCTGCTGATGGGTGTTGGGGTGGGAAGAGGTGAAAGAAAAATTGAGATATCACATCTTTTCTTCGCTGATGATACTCTCATTTTTTGTCAACCGGATGAGAAAATATTGTCGAACTTAAGATGTGTTCTTCTTTGTTTGCAAGCTGTGTTGGGTCTCAACATTAATTTGTAAAAATATTAGCTGGTGAGAATTGGTGATAAGAGAGACGAGGAGTTTTTAGAGAGGGTGTTGGGTTGCAAGACAACAAAGTTACTAATTAAATACCTAGGTATATTGGTTGGTGCTAAGTACAAAGATAGTCGAACGTGGGACCAGTGATCAAGCTATTTAAGAGAAGACTTGTCGGTTGGAAGATAAATTTGTTATCTAAGAAAGACAGGCTAACTCTTATAGGAAGTACATTAACCAATCTCCCCATTTATTTTATGTCTACACTTACGATGCCAGTGAAAATTGCTAAAAGATTGGAAACTATATAATGTAAATTTTTGTAGAGTGATGATGATGGGAAAAGAAGATATCATTTAGTGAAGTGGGAGGATGTGAAGTTAAATAGTAAGCAAGGGGGCTTGGGTTTAAGATCGTTGACTGATTTGAATATGGCTTTGCAGGATAAATGGTTATGGAGATTTATGAGAGAAGACAATAAATTATGGAAGAGCGTGATTGAGGCCAGGTGGGGGGAACAAGAATGAGGAGGGGGGTAGGAAACACGGGATGAGACTGCATGTGTTGGGTCTTTGGAGGAGGATTTAGATGGAGCTACACAAGATTCAAGACTGATTACTTGGAGGTTGATAGGGGCAATTAGGTAAGGTTTTGGGTGGACGAGCGGATGAATGGCAGATGCTTCAAAAGACAGTTCCTGAAAATCTATGCAATTGCACAATCCAAGAATATGCTGATTGAAAATGCCTATAAAGAAAATAATGGCAATAGAGAATGGTACGTGAATGTAAACAAGAGTCTTAATAATTGGGAAGTTGAAGAATATGAAACTTTACTTCAACTTCTTGTCATTGTTCATGTTACTACTAATAGTGACCGAATTTTGTGGAAACTGAATAAAAATGGAGCTTCACTGTTAGGTCCTACTACAATTACTTGTTGAGAAAAGAGCAGGAAAAGGCCTCTAGTTTTCCTGTGCATCAGATTTAGAGAATTAATGCACCTCCTAGAGTTGCTTTCTTTTCTTTGGAGACGTGTTGCAAAAGCATTCTCACAATTGATAAGCTAATGGTCAGAGGAAAAATTATGTTTAGTGGATGTTATTGGTGCAAGAAAGCTGTGTAATCTTGTAACCATATTCTTCTTTGGTGCACAATGGTGTATGAACTATGGACGATGATTTACAGGTTGTTAGGAATTAATTGGATTATTGCAGGGTCGGTGAGGGATGAGATTTAGGTTTGGGAAAGTCTTTGTAAAACTTATTCCGTTTATTATTATGCGGGTTATTTGGAAAGAAAGAAACAATAGAATTTTTGAGGGTAATGAAAATGAGATTACTAAAATCAAGGATAGGTGGTTTTACTTTTTTGAGACCTTATTGTTGGGACATGATATTTATAGGATAGAAAATTTTGGAAATATTATACATATATTCATTACACTATAAATTTTGCACATGAGTGGTATTCCTTTGGTATGTCTGTTAATAATACTTTTGCATATTTTTTATGCTAAAAAAGATGACACTGACAAGGTAGCGTGCGAACTAGTTAGCAAACCTATTGATCATAATAAGAGATTAAAAATGACAAAAGAAGATACGCAAATAGACAAGGAAATATATCATACATTAATCAGGAGGTTGATTTTCCTATCTTATACGATATCGAACACCACTTATGTAATAAGTGTTATAAAGTAATTCATGCATAATCTGAAAGAAGTACAACTATAATCAACCTATAAAATACTACAATATTTAAAAAAAATCACCGGATGAAATGAATTGTGTTGAAAAATGATAAATTATTCATAAAAGTCTATATTAATGCAGAGTATACATGATCGGTATAGATATCTATCTACTACAGGCTATTGTACCTTTCTTGGTAGCAACCTAGCACCTAAAGAAGTAAGAAATAAAATGTAATTACGAAATTAAGTACAAAATCGGAGTTTTAGATAATGACAAGGGATACGTCAACCACTATTGATAAACATAATTTGGAATACCTTAGAATCAAGTGAAAATTTTTTATGCTTCTATACTTTGATAACAAGTCAGTAACAAGTATCACAAAATCTAATGCAACACGATTCGACCAAACACTTTGAGATTGATATATATTTTATTGAACAAAAATTTGATAGCGGCTTAATATAAATACCATATATGCCCATTAACTTTCAGCTTTCAGACGTGTTAAGTAAAGGCGTACACAATCCAACATTCCACGCTCTTGTTGGCAAGCTAAGAATGGACGACATCTATTCCTCAATACGAGAGAGAGAGAGAGTTAAAAAAGAAGTAAATTAAGGCATGAAAAAAAAATTAAAATGTTAAAGAATAAGTAAATTAAGATTTTAAAGAGGAAGTAAATTAGGGTATTAAAAAAAATAAATCAGAATGTTATAAAGGAAACAAATTAGGGAGTTGCAAAGAAAGCAAATGAAGTTAAATGTGTTTTATTTTCTCGGTACGGAGGTTCATCAAGAAGATGAAGGACTGTTCGTTTTCCAAGAAAAGTAGACCAAGGAAGTTTTAAAGAAGTTTGAGAGCAAAGAGGAAAAAACCAAGAAAGAAGATAGAAGCTGGAGTTTACAGAAGCGTAGTGGGGTATTTGCTAATACTCAACAGCTAAAAGACGAGATATCATGTTTACGACAAGCTAGCTTTCCAGATTCGGGCAAAGTCCTAGGAAGTTTCATTTCAGGACCGCTAAGATAATGGTAAGGTATATTCAAGGATTTCTTGAGTTTGACTCTAGGTTAAAAGGGGTGCAGCTGTTAACTTAGTTGTCACCTGTGGCAGTGATCTGGGTGACTCACCAGATGATATTAAGAGCATCTCAAGTTATGCATTTCACATTAGTTCTAGTTCATTTAGCTGGAACTCAAGGAAACAAAAAACAATTTCTCTACCCGCAGCTAAAGCAGAGTATATTACAGCTGCTGGAGCTCTGAATCGTGGGCATTTTAAAATCAAGTTATATGCTTTTGTAGAATTATTAATGTGGTAAGCAAAGAATCACTTCTGTTTTTAGGCCATTTTCATGATTTTGAATGTACTTATTCTCTTCCCTTCTTTGTTCAATACCAACAATCATACAGGAAAGAAGAAGTTGAATTTAAGAAATGAATATCCATGATCGAATAGCGGATAGAAAACAGATAGAAGTCTCGAGCATATTATCACTTAATCATGTAGATGGTAGTTTAAAAAGTAGTAATAGTACAAACACACTTGAGCTTTTCACAATAAAATGTGATTACAACAGTTTACGAAAGTAAAGTAAAGTCTATCCTCCAGTATTATCATATAAGGGAGAGACCTTGGAAGAGCAAAGAATCTGCAAGAACCTGATTGGCTGCCTCGGATGGATGAACACTGTCCCAGAATACATACTGAGTGGCGTTTGAACATGTTCCGGGTGTCTTCGGATTGCACAAAAATGAGGTTGTCTCTACAGTCCCTGTTCCACAACATCCTCTCCTTGCTTCCACAAAACCTGCCAAAACATTATGGTAAGAGTTAAGATTAGTTGTTTATCATGTATAGTTAAGAGCAAAAAGAGTGGAGTGGTTGACTAATTACCGAATTTTGAAGGAGATTGGATGACATCGAAAAGTGGCTTGTAGATATCGAAAACCACAATTTTAAGACCAGATAGTTGCTTCTGCAAGCTTGCTACAGCAGATGTGATTTTCTTGTTAAATTGCTGAGCATTCGAATTGATATTTGAAACACATCCCTTTTGTTGGAATCCAAACAAGGTGATTGCTGCAGGAAGGCAACCTAATGGTGGAAGTGAAGTAACCCCAATTCTTCTAGCGCCACAACCGTACAAATCCTATTGGTAAAAGCATCATTTTAGACCAACTACATTCAGTGGTTGACTATAATTAAACAATGGCAACTAAATTACCTTCACAAAGCTTGTGAATACATTAACAAGATAAGACCCATATTGATCTGGAGTATAAACTTTGTTGAGTAGAGGATTAACATAATAATTCTGCAGAAAATCACTGCTGCCTGCACTCAATAGATACAGTGCACCATTGATGATAGATGTTGCTTTCTGGTTACCGGCTACTTGTGCTAGCTTAGTCTTGTAATCCTTGTAATACTGTAACTGCTGAGACAAGGGGATGGCATGCTGCAATTTAATACAACGTTTAAATTAGTATCATTAGAATGACAAGAACAACTAACACATATATACACATATCAGTATATGAGAAGGTAAACTAAAATTGTTACATTGAGGATTGCTGTTCTGTCATCATAACCAGATGCAGCAGAAGCGAAATTAGCTCCAATAAGAAGGTTGCTGCCGGAAGCTTGCGGGCTAAGGTAAGCTGGAGGGAAGGTCTTGAAGCCAAGAGTTTCAGCTGAGAAACAAGATATGGAATCAGATTAAGTTTGAATTGTAAGTAGTGTTAAATTTAACACACGGATATTCATGAGTAAAGTGATATCTACCAGTTATATCTGTGGCTAATTTTCCATTGCAGAACCTTCCTGTAGCTTCATGATTGACAAAGTCTCTTCCATAAGGAGGGTAATTAGCCTTGAAAAGAGTGGGGAGATAGTCATTGTTACCGACATCCACCGCAGAATCACCAAATGTTATGATTGCAGGAACAAGAGTAGCTGAGTCTTGTGCATATACATTGCTGTATGCAATTGCAAATAATGCTAAAACCAGGAATAATTTCTCCATAATCTCTCTTAACAAGTTAACCCTCTGCAGCTTGTTATGGCTTCAGATTCAACACTTTATAAAACAAAGGAAAAAAGTAGTGTTGGGAAGATGGAAGTTGAGATGGGTCATTAATGAAAAAGAGTAGGTAAGATAGCATTCAAGACATACAGCTTTACATATGTGTGTTTGTGTATATATATATATGTATATATGGTAAACAGATTTTTTTTAAGTGAATTGAATGGCCTGAAACAACTAGGAAGATGATCTGGTAGTTGGGATTGTAAATGCAGTGCGGCATTGGAAAATCATGAGTTGGAATCATGAGAGAGTTGCATGTGCAGAGTTTTGCAAAAAAGCCAGGTTAAGACATATGTAGTTATGGTCGGCCAAGTTGTTTGGGCGTGTTGTAAGAAGGAAATAGCCTACATCATCACTTTCCATGCATTAACTATACTCCCAACATCTACATTTTCATTCAATACAAAATATAGACATGTATAAAGTTATAATGTATAATCAAGAAGCTGGCTCGATTGCTTGTGGAGTTTGAATCTTGGATAAACCTACTACATATATGGAGAACTAATTAATGTTCTGAAAATCTTACAGCTTAATAAAGATGAGCTAATTTTGATCAGATTTTTTTTTTTGATCCTTTAAGTTTTAACCTTAAAACGCTAAATATTAAAAAAAAATTATTCTCTTACTTAAATTAAATTATTAATTTTAACGTAAATAGATATTTTAATATTTCATTAAAAAAATATATGATTGTCGAGTTTTATATGATGATTCAAATATCATACTACTAATAACTTGAGTTTGAATTTTTAAGAACCGATTTGTTTGAATACCAAAAATTATTGAGTTATTTGTATTTGGGTTCGAAGTACTATCAATTATATCAGAATATGTACTATCTCGATGATTAAAGAATTTGAAAAGATTATAGTACCTTAGTTTTTATTAATGATTTGAGCGTAGAAAATTATTGATAAATTAATTTTAAAATAATTAAAAAGATATAAGTTATGTAAATTTATCAAGAAAGAAAAAGTTTGGTTGGTTGGTAATTTGGCACTTTGTTTTAAATAATTGAATTTACTGTACCTTACATCCTCTTAGACTATGTTTTATAAGGTTTGTTCATGTTATTTAGCTCAAATTAAGACCATTTAACGGGCACAATCTTGATGTTGAATACCAGAATTTGGGATTAATTATAATTAACGTTATAATTAACCATAAAAACAAGTTTAGGATTATAATAAGTAAATTGAACTGAGAAAGACAAGTGTAATTATGCTACTTACTGTGATCAAGCTGGAGGGCAATACGTGTGTGCATAGATTTTCTATATATATATATATATGCATATATACAGGCACATCATTAAGTGTAATAAATGCCGTTGTTGCTGCAAATTAAAGCGGCAAGGGTTGGAGTAGACTAGTAATTGGCTGGTTGACGTATCTCAACCGTGAAGGAAAAATGTCAACAAGTCAATTATAATGCATTATTTACAACTCTAAATGTCACATGTTGTGTCTGTTGATGTTGAATTGTATGTAAGTCAAGTGCTTAATAAAGAGAGTCTTTTATCATAACAGTTTACCCAAGCCAATAATAAGTTATTAAAATTTTCTCTTATACAAGACTTCATTTATGAGGTTATTTAGATATTTATTTGATGATGGTTATTATAAATTATAATAAAAGTAAATGTTCATCCTTAAGAATCTTTATTTCTAATACTTAAGTAGTTTATAATAAAAAAAAGTTAAGGGATTAAACACCACCACTAAATAGGTAAGTGATTCGAGTGATTGTAATAGTTGAATAAAGATGAAAAATGTGTAACATTCAAATATATATATAATTAATAAAAGGTTAAAGAGAGCAAAAGGGAAGGTAAAAAAGTTCATAGAGAAAGTCTAGGGAGCATGAGGAAAGTTGAAGGGTGTTTTAAGTCAAAATACAATAATCAAACATAAAAGGATGCTTAAGGCATATTCTAATAAATTCATTAAAAAAACTATAAGTTGAAGATGACTAACAATGTTAAGTGTATAAAATTATATAAAATAAATATAGTAGACTCGTTAAAAGTAAGAGTTACTAATATTGAAAGTAAGAGTTATCCAACATAATACAAGCTAAAATTGTTGAATGTTAAGTGCATAAAGTGATAGAAATCAAATCAAATTAAATCTGAAAAATAATAAACAGACTTGCATTAAGTCAAAGAGCATGAACACGGAAGTGTATATGAATTCATAATAAAAGAGATCTTCGTGTCCTGTGGTAGATCTTTCAAATTAATACATGACTGTAAAATACTAATTTTCACTGCTGACGAGATAATAGAAAATAAACAAAACACACGTGTGATTTGAGGACCATAACCGCTTTTTATATTGTCTACTTTTGTTATTTCTCATTTTATTCGTCATAAATTGAGAAATTATAAATATAGTGTCTACACATATTTCAATTCCATACTTAAACCCAATGCATTAAGATCCATAACTGTTTAACTGTAATTGATCACTTTTAAACAGACACAATAAACTGA
The DNA here is from genome assembly GCF_054855325.1 of Carica papaya. Taxonomy (NCBI): domain Eukaryota; kingdom Viridiplantae; phylum Streptophyta; class Magnoliopsida; order Brassicales; family Caricaceae; genus Carica; species Carica papaya. The sequence continues at coordinate 23,115,277 of NC_142312.1, read as the reverse complement.
TAGCCTATTACGCATACTAAGGCCCATATGAAGTCTACTTGTTGATAAAAAATCTAACAATCTTTCACTTGGACTTTATGTATTACCTTAACTTGTGCATTAAACAACTATAGGAGTACTTAAAACTTTATAATCAATGCCTAAATACATCATCAAATAATCTCGTTCATCGATCATAACTACATAGCATCAAAGCGATTTTCGCTACAACTATCGTAACTAAATCCATCAATGGTCATGTATATCAATCTATCGAATGATATGGATCAAGTATGGATGTGCAACATGAAAATTATATGCTATATGATCTAAGTATGCCTACTTTCAACTGGTCATGGCTTAACTTAAATAAGATTAACTGTAAAAAAATTTAGAGATAAAATATAAACATAAACCAAAATATTATAATTGAAATGAAATATGAAATCCATAAACCAAATCTAAATTACAAAGTTTATGCAATGTCTGTATCATAAAAATAACTATGTTACAAAACTCACACTGAAACTATACATTATTAAGAGATATTACACCATACGAGTAATGTGCTTATGAAAGACCTTAGGTAGTAATTCCTTTATAAGCGAATTCGCAACCACGAAGTTCGTCTCAATGTGCTCTATTGATATCTGTTTACTTTGAACTTTTTCTTTAACAACTAAGAATTTGATATCTATATGCTTTGATTTCGTCGAACTCCTATTGTTGTTGGAATACATAACTACAGACTTATTGTCATAAAATAACTTTAATGGTCTTCCTATGCCATCAACAATGCAAAGTCTAGTGATAATTTCGCGGCCATATTCCATGATTGGATATCTCATAACAGGGTATAAAATCTATTGCCATAGTGGAAGAGGCTACGAGTGTTTGCTTAACACTCTTTCAAGAAATAGTTCCTTAAGCAAATAGATATAACTTGATGTGGATTTTCTGTTATCTTGATATCTGATAAAATCAGAATTAAAATAATCAATGATCTCCAACTGATCTGACCTCTTGTATGCGAGCATGTAGTCTTTTATTATATGAAGATACCGCATAACATGTTTGACTGTTGTTTAATGATCTATACCCCGATTGCTTAAATATCTCCTTAACATCCCAACAATATACGCAATATCTGGACACGTACAACCCTGTGAATACATAAAGCTCCATACAACTGAAGCATGAAGATTCTTTTGCATCTCCTTAGTCTTAAAGTCATTCTTGGGGTATTGATTTAGAGTAAACTTATCTCCTTTAGACACAGGAGTGTCATATGGTTTATAATCATGCATGCCAAATCTCTTAAGAACTTTTTTGATATAGTTCTTTCGTGATAATTCAAGAATACCTTAGAGTGATCCTAGTGTATTTGAATCCCCAAGATCTTTCTTCTCAAATTCCTTTGTCAGAAATCTCTTGATTTCGTACAATAAGTCTATATCATTGCTAGCAAGTAGTATGTCATCGACATATAAAAGCAGAAAAATATACTCTCCCACTGAACTTATGGTATACATAATTTTCCATTATATTCATATCAGAAATCTCTTGATTTCGTACAATAAATCTATATCATTGTTAGCAAGTAGTATGTCATCGACATATAAAAGCAAAAAAATATACTTATTCCCACTGAACTTACGGTATACACAAACTTTCATTATATTCATCTCAAAACCAAATGAGATAATAACCTGATAGAATTTATGATATAATTGACGAGAAGTCTATTTAAGTATATAGATCAATTTCTTCAGTTTACAAACTATTTGCTTTGCATCACTTGATACAAAGTTTTCTGACTGCACCATATAAATTTTTTCATCAATGTCACTATTGAGAAATGTTGTCTTAACATCCATATGATACAACTCAAGATCAAAATATGCTACTAAAGACATTATAGTTCTGAAAGAGTTTTTCAATGAAATAAAAAAAAAAGTCTCTTTATAATCGATGTCCTCTTTCTGTGTAAAACCCTTAGAGGCAAAACATGCCGTATACTTTTCCACATCACCCTTTGAATCCCTCTTGGTCTTAAAAATTCATTTGCAACCAATGGATTTCACACCTTCAGGTAATAAAACAAGATCCTAAACGTTATTGTCCTTTATGAACTTAATATGTTCATTCATGGCATCAATATACTTTTAAGAGTTAGAACTTTCCATAACTTGACGGAAGTTGATTAGATCATCTTCCACCATTCCAATGTCATCCTCACATTTTTGGAGAAATATAATATATTTGTATGGAATTGCACTTCTCTATCTCTAGTGAATCTTCTTAATGACATTGGTTCTTGAGGGTGTGAAGTTTATTCTTCTAAAATAACTTCTTGAATATGAATGAGAAGTACTATCACATTGTTTTGATATGGATTTACTTTTTGAAGTTGATCCTGATTATTGTCAAGAATAACTAAGGGAATATCAATATATTCTTCTTTAAAAATAAGATCTCAGACTCTTTCTTTTCCACCAAACTCAACATTCTCAGAGAACTATGCATTTTTCGTTTAAAAAATTATCTTAGTAATGAGATCATAAAACTTATAACTATTGAATCTTTCAGAATAGCCAACAAAATAGCAACTAACAGTTATTGAATCTATTTTTTTCATGCCCATCCAAAGCTCATAACGGGTCTTTATAGTTACTTTATTTAAAACTCTATTGAGTAAATATATTGCAGTCTTTAATGCTTCTCTCCATAATGACTTTGATAAGGTAAAATGATTAATCATACTTCTCATCATATCTTTAAGTATTCTATTTCGTATTTCAACATCATTCATGCTAAGAGAACCTAACATGATGTACTATGAGACGATATCGTATTCCTATAGGAATTTAGCAAACGATTTTAAACATTGTTTACCTGATCTGTAATATTTATTATAGTATTCATTACCACGGTTAGATTTAACAGTCTTAATTTTTTTGTTGAGTTAGTTCTCAACTTGTACCTTCAAATTTTTGAACATATTTAGGGATTGTGATTTATGAATGAGATAAAGGTAATCATATATAGAATAGTCATCTATAAACATTATGAAGTATTGTTAACTATTCTAAGAAGCCATAGGGAATGATCTACAAATATCTATATGAATCAACCCTAATATATCCATAGCTCTGTTGGCACCCAATCTTCTAATATTCTTTTATTTTTCCTTGATACAATTGACAAATATGTCAAAATCTGTAAAATCAAGGGGATCAAGAATTCCATCCGACACAAGTATCTTTATTCTCCATTTAGAGATATGACCTAATCTCTTGTGCAACAATGATGCGAAATTTTCACAAGCTAATTTATGCTTGATATCTCTTGTAGCCACATACAAAGATTCATTATAAGAAACAATTGTATATAGCAAATAAAGATTATTATGAGTTGATAAAGAACCAATACAACCATATTGGAATTATAAAAAAGACTAAATATTCCATTTTCAAAGAATAAGAATAATTAAATTTGTTCAATGCAGAAATAGAAATCAAATTCCGTCTAAACAACAATACAACATAAGTCTATTCTAAATCTAAATAATAACCAGTTCTTAATAATAATCTAAACTTGTCAATTGTTTCCACCTCCACTGGTTTGTCATCGTCGATATAAATGAATCTGCCACCTTCACTAGGCTTGTAGAACCAGAAGAAACCTTGTATGAACACATTGATGTGAGTAGTGACACCAGAATCTATCCACTACGTGTGTCTAGGTGCGGATGTCAAGTTAACCTCATACCAAATAAAGTTAAGAAACACACATTTCTTTGTGCACCATGCATGATAGTTAATACATTGTTTTTTCTGATGATCTGGAGCTTTATAGAAGAAACAAACACTGATTTTGTGCCTTTCGCTATTTCTTTTGTTGCATTGAAGCCGCAACACTTTTACTAGTTTTCTTTTTCTTATTTTTCTTGTCATTTGAGATTGTAGCTCGTTGAACACTTTCTATCTTCTTATACTTTAGCCTTTTCTCCTCCTAAACACAGTGTGAGATGAGTTCATTATGAGTTTAAGATTCCTTCTATCAGTTATAGCTCACCTTAAAATGATTATACTATAGCAAAAGAGTGATCAAAACAAAGTATACCAGTAATTCTTCTTATAAGTTCAGTCTGAGTGCCTTCAGCTTAACATGTATATGAGACATTTCCATTATGTACTATTTTATGTTTCTTTTCCCTTTATATCTCATGGAAACAAGGTTTGCTAAAAGTGTACAAGATTCGGTCTTTTCACTCCTGACGAAGCGTTGTTCGAGAGATTTAAGGAAATATCTAACTGCAATGATCTTATCAAACATAGTGCCCCTAAAAACTTTTGGAATGGCCTGCTGTATTACCAACAAACTCATGCTGTTCGATTGATCTCATCTTTTAAACTCCTTCTTATCATTAAGGGTACCATTAGGAGTAAGTGGATCGAGTTGATCAACTCTTAAAGCCCAATCCAAATCCATAACTTCAAGCACAAGGCGAAGACTATTTTTCCATATCTTGAAGTTTATGTCGTTCAACATTGGGATAAAATTAACATTTGCAATAATAGTTCCAGCAGAAAAGGAAATTGAACAGAGAACATATAATATCCAATCAATCAATACTTACATAAAATTATAAACCATAAACTATAATAATAATTTTAAATAAAGGTAAATCTCATAGCAAGATATCAGACACTGTATTAATACTCTATCTTTGAACATAATATTAACTTGTAAGTGATATCTAATAATACTAATTGAATACTGACAGCAAAAATACTCCAAACAATAAATCATCATTTGAACCAGCTTGTAGTTCAAATGCTAAATTGTATAACTGTCACGCATTTATTACATTAAATTAGAATGCAATTATGTAAACATTAAACTTCATTTGATCGATTAACATTCACATAAATTACACTCATATAACGGTTTACATTCTAAAATAATTAACTTAACACAAGAGAGATCATTTTGACGATATGTTATATAAATTGATTCATTTCAAAATGCATATACATACACTAATATTTAAATACAAAATTATACCAAATTTATACTTTATAAGAAAGAAAAATATATGAAATATCCTTAAAAAATCAATTTTTTAAAAAATAATTAGTCAAATATTGATCGTTGGCTAGTCAAAAATTAACCGTTGATTGGTTAAAATGTTGATCATTCGGGTCTGGACGAGGTCGGGTCTGGACCGGGTTAGGTCTGAACTGGGTTAGGTCTGGATCGGACCCGTATGGGCGTTGGGTTCAAGCACACGCGGGCCTCATTTCCCTTCCTTTTTCTTTCATCCTTGTTTCCTTTTATTTTATTTGCTATGGACCACAACCCATAACCTAAAAAACTGTTGGGTTGACGGCCCGCAGCCTGAATCAGAAGAAAAAACCCTAATTTTTTTTTCTTCCTCACACACAAGGTGCCTTTTCAACTGTCGCGTACAACCCCCCTTCCCCAGGCCTATGCCGTATTCAGATGGCCACTACCTTCTTGTCGGCGTGATCCCAAGACCGAGCTGGTCGATCGGTGCCACTTGGGCTGTCAATCTGATTCTTCTTTTTGGCCTTTTGGCTTCTCCTTATATGGTGGCTTTTGACTGCCGCGTCTTTTTCCTTCCGCTGCGACGGCAGTCACAACTTACTAACCTGTCGAAGCTGATCGGTCGTGAGGCCAAACAACCTTGTGACCTCATGCCATGTGATTGTGTGACCAAAAGGTTGGGCAATCGCGTGACTAAAATCAAAATCTAGAAAAAAAAAATTGTTTAAATTTGAAACCAGATCCGGAATATACATAATTTGTAACGGCCCCGAAAATTTAAAATGGAATGTATATTAAAAATATCAAATGCGGAAGTGAAGTCAAAATTCGATTAACATCCCTTACACTAAAACCAAATACGTGCTCAAAATATAAAAGATCAAACTAACTAAAAAAGAGATTCGAAAGTAAACTATGAATATGACTTTGGAGTCTTTAGGCATCCCCTTCGTCGTCTTCTTGCGGAACGGGCTCGGGAACAATGTCTTCCTGATCTGAAATGATTAAATAAGGAATGAGCTACACTAGTCCAGTAAGGACATCACGATATCTCACCGTCACGGAGATAAAGGTGGGTAGAAAACACAAAAAGACCAATGGAGCATAATTTACAATAAACTCATTTATCAGTAATAAAACCCTTTACCATTCACTTACCTCGGTGAAATTCATAAAACAATATACGAAAGCAATAACATTATCATAATCATGAAATCATATAAACTGTGTAACATAATACTCATCACGCCCTTGCAATTCAATCATTTCACAATTACTTTTCCTCATTCACCAGCCTACTAGTATCCATGGGGATCCATAGGGGTCCCGCTACCCGTTACCCTTAATACTTGTAATCAGATTCCAGGGCCGTCCCCATACCCCGTCCGGTATGAGGGTGAAACGGGCCGTCCCCATACCCCGTCCGGTATGGGCGCCAAAACACATAAGATCTCCATACCCCGTCCGGTATGAGAGACCACAATCCCGGTAGGGTCCCCTACGGACCCGGTCCGTCCATCATCTCCCAGGATATCTAGTCAGGCTGACCCCATTACACAATTATCAATTTATACAATCTTCCATTCTTCTTTCCCTCAATCAGCATCATCAATTCGCATTTAGATAAGCAAAACAGTAATTCATGCCAAAACAGACAACATACAGTATCGGTATTTCAGTCATTCAACCAATAATCAATAAAACAGTAAAATATGCATACGAAACTATAAAATGAAAACATCAAACCTCATACTGCATTTAATACTGAAAATTAGATCAAACAATAACAGACCAACATTGTATCAGACTCGGGCTCCATTGGCAACCTCAATCAATTATACATCTATAAAGTCTCAAAATACCTTTTAATTATTTATTAAGCTTTAATACCGTTATAGGAAATAGGGTGAGGGGTCCTTACTCGTTTCGGGGTCCGAACACGGCTTCACAGTGCGCCTACAGGCTGTCCCTAATTTTCTCTGAATTTTTCTCGGGGAACTGAAACGCACTACTGGTACCTGCACGTGTTCCAAAAAAAATCCCAAATTAGGCTCAGGGCCCCTTTCGGCCCAAATCGCAACTCCGGCACGGCAGCTCCGCCGTGCTCCGGCGACGACGGTTTGCCTCGGGTTGGCCGTTTTCGGCCGAATTCGGCCACACTCGCATTGGTTCCTGTGATAAAACAACCCTACGGCCCTCGGGGGGCCAAAAATTTACGAAAAACCGAAGCTTACCGGCAGCGGTGCTCTCGGGTGCGGCGGCTCTCCGGTGAAGTTCGTGTTTTGGTGATTCGGCTCCGATCAACCTGTAGAGAAAAGAATGGTGATCACGGTGATATAAAAATTGCATTAAACGGAGGCCGGGAAGGGCCTCATCGGAGGCAAAAACCGAGAAGGGACGCGGCGGCGCCGCTGGCTTTCGATCGTGTTTTCTGGCCGTTTGGCCGGGATTTTGGCTCCGATTTGGCCACTGGGGAAATCAGCGTGGAAAAACGAGTCGGGGGTATGAAATTTACCTCAATCGGCGATCGGAAATCCCTCCGGTGCGGCGGCGGGTGGCGACGGCCGGCTTCTGGTTCGTCTTCTCCGGCGAGCGGCAGGCGACTAGGGTTTGTGGTCTGGTGTGGGGGTTCTATTTATAACCATTTGCCCTTTTGATCTCAGCCGTCCATTTTATTTTAATTTGGGCCGTCCGTGCGATTAAATATGGGCCGTCCGATCGCACGCTTGATCTGGGCCGTCCGATCGCGCCTACGTGGATCGCCAACGTAGCCCGTTTCGGAACGACATGGTCTTGCCACGTGGCAAGTCCTGGTTGGCCGGGACTGCTGACCGGGCCTGCTGACGTGGCTGCCGACGTGGCTTTTTTTTTTTTCCGGCCCCTTTTTCCGGGCGCTACATAATTTTGATTTAAAATTAATTAGAAAATAAAAACAAAAAAACCATATATATCTGAATTCGAAAAAAAAAACTTTTCAATCTAAAGATTCAACGCGAGATGACTCTGATACTATTTGTTAGAAATCAAATCAAACTAGATCTAAAAAATAATAAGCAAACTCTTACTGAATCAAAAAGCATGGACATAGAAATGTACCTGAATCTATAACGAAAGAGATTTTCGCGTCCTGGGTAAATCTTCCAAATTAAGACGTGACTATAAAATACTAATTTTCACTATTGATATGATAACATGAAATAAACAAAACACACATGTGATTTAGGAAGCATAACCACTTTTTCTATTGTATACTTTTGTTATTTTATATTTTGTCCATTATAAAACGAGAAATTATAAATATGGTATTTGCACATATTACAATCTCATATTTAAACCTGATGCATTAAAGTCTATAATCGTTTAACTATAATTGATTACTTTTAAATGAGTTCAATAAACTGATAGTTTATTACGCACATCAAGGCCGATATTAAGTCCACTTATTGAAAAATTCAACATAAAGATATGCAATAACTTTCATTACGAAGGTACCAAAAAACATTAGAGTTAAGGAATCTTGCTTAAAATTAAATAAATAACCTTGGGCAAAGATACATGTCTAGTTTGAGAAACTAGAACACTCTTTTATCTTATTATCCTTAGGAATGCACTTCTTTTTTTATTTTTTACTTAGTTATGTTTCAAATGTTTTAAATAAAACTGTTGACATGTATTTTTTTTGCATATATTGTACTAGAAAGAAAGAGAAAAACCAATGGTGATCACTAAACTAGTGGTTTACAATAAAATTGGATAATAAAAATTGAGTCTAATATCGAATACTAGATGTGAATATGAAGGTCCAATGATGAGTATTGATAATGTTTCATACTTTGAATCCAAATGTTGTTTAAGAAAACAAACCAAAAGAAAAAAAGAGAGATGAAGTGAGACAAAACAGAACCTAAAGTTGTTCTTTTTCAATGTGTTAGGCACATACTCTCACAATATATTTGGAAAATGAAAAGAAGGAAAAGGATGTTCATCATCTTTTTTTTATTTTTTAAATAAAATTGTAATTATATTTTAGATACAAATAATAATTAGTAAAAAAATTTATTACCTAGCTTGTTACTCTATTAATCAGAGTATTTTAACTATTTTCTTATAAATTATTTTTTTTTTGAAAGATTAACCCAAATATATATATATTTTTTTTAAAAAAATAGCTATATAAATAATGGAAAATATTTCTTCATTTTTTTTTTAATTTTTTAACTAATATTTACTCCAACATAACGTTATAGGTGCTACCATATTATATTTTTGTGCGAGAAAAAATAAAAAATTAATGATACAAAATAATATAAAAATATATATGAGGAAAAAAATTGGTTTCATTTTAATTTATTGCTCATTTATTTATGGTGGGCCCAAATAAAAAATGTGACAAATATATATATATATATATATATATTTATTTTCTTTTAATCACATAAAAGAAACACAATACCACCCAAACCAATTTTACCGGCTCCATATTGGGTTCTAATCTGGCCCAGCCACGGATAAACATCTTTTCGTCCCGAATAGAACTAAAAGCTGCATTTTCAATGGAGAGGCAAAAGAACCACATGCACACCAGAAACACCCGCACGAGATTTAAGCTAGAAACCGGGTTGAGATGATGAACGCGAGGCTATTGGTATCCTTCCCATGATGATTATTGAAGTTGAGTGCACAAGAAGCCGGTGAATGCACAAGTTAGAGTGGTAAATTGGAAGGGAATCTGAGTTTGTTTCAACTGGAGAGCGACCTGGAAGGGAGAGGAAGAAAAAAGTGCGAGAGCTTCAGGTGGAATCAGAAGATATCGAGTAAAGAGAGGATAAGCTGGTGGGAAAGGATTGGTGGTTGGAGCACGACTTGTAGGATGGTTGGCAACTGCTTCAAGGAGCGGCTTGGATTGAGTGAAAAGGGGTTTAAAAGGGGGAGTAGGGACTTCTCAGAAAAAAAAATAATAATAAAAATAATACCAAAAGAAGATTAGGGATTTTGGGCTTCTTATGGATTTTGGGGTAACACAGTGAGTTGAGGGGTTGATTTTTGAAGGAAGGGGATAGGGAATTACAGTTTTTAAGTTAAGGTTTCGAATAAACATAGGCAGAGCTCTATTAGGGAAAAGGGACAGAGATTTTGGAACTCTGGAAGGAGGGAGTGTTCGGGTTTTGAAAGGGGGAGGATTACAGTCAGTTTACAGGGGAGGCTTTTCTTGTGTTTTGTGCTGAGTGGGGATCAGTTTAGTGAAGAAGAATACTGAAAAGCAGGTAGAAGGAAAGGAGCGGAAAACCCAAGAATCAAGTTGATTCAATGATTTTAGCCGAGAAGGTTTGTACGTACTGGTAATTGATTCGCAAAATCCCGATTTGATTCATTTAATTTAGGAACGTCGACTTGAGATAAATTTGTGTAATGTGATGAAATTGTTCACATCTGATTCACAAGATTAATTTGAAGATGAGCATTTGTAGATATGCGTTTACTACATGATATAGTGTGGTATTTATTTAACATAACAATGACGGAAATCTTAATGGGTCATTCTACTTTATTTTGAAGTTAATTTGTGAGTCATGCTATGAGGATCATTTTTGGATAGACTTTGAGTTGCTGTGATATCACTTCGACATTGTTGTCAAGTATTCTTTTATCTTGGGGAGTAGCCTGTGGATCATTACGTAAATGAGGATACTATGATGTTTCATCATTTCGTAGACTGGGTAAATGAGTGGTTGCCATGTAGTTGGAAGAAGGATACTGATATGAGATAGATTGAGCAGTGATTATGAGGTTGCACATTCTTGATTCAAATGATTGAGTGAATGTTGTTCTTGCTTTAGCAATTTTGTGATTAGATACGGATTTTGCTTTTCTATTAAACTCCATGGAGTGTTTAATTAAGTTAACTCTGAGAAGAATGTTAGGAGTAAGCACTATTCTTGTCTGCTTTGTAATCAAGTTTCTATAGGTGTCTTCTGCAGTGTTTGGAATTAAATGCAGGCAAATCCTTTTCCATTGTCCTTTGCATATCTAATTTCTTCACTTTGCACTGCGTGAAATACTTTAGAATCATGGAAACAGATGGTTGTAAGTTATGCTGTTTTATGTTTGTGATTTTAAAGGTTTCTATTGTTTAGGATTATGGGATAGGAGAGGTAATCAGATGATTAATTTGGTCTTTGCATTGTGAGATAGGGCCGGGGCTGTGTTTTAGTCTATTTCTTTTGGGTATTAGTTTAAGAATTTTTTGCTTTTTTCATTTCATTTTGATGTGGGTTTTGTTGAACAATTTCATGAGAAGATTGATTAACAAGATAAAGAGATGGAACATCAAACAGCAAAGATAAAGAGAGTACTTTTATTTTACTTTTGATATTTTCCCATCCTCGATGCAAACACGTAATAACTTTATTTCATTTCACTTCTTTTCGCTCTTGTTGATAAATGGTTGTCACAAGCACTCTGAACACCATCGCTAGGACATAGCTATTGGCATGTTATAAAGGATTAAGATGATTAATATATATGAACAGGACGACTACCTCCCTCTTTCTTGTTCTATACACTTCATTCATGTACGTAAATTTTTATTTGCCTAGTTTTTTTATAATATTTTTGTCTGGTCCTGCCTCTATCAGGATTAATGATGGCTGCAAGTGTATATGAGTGATTTTGGTGTCACCCAAGTTGCAATAGGCATGCGTACATAACAAACGAAATCCACTTAATCTATGAATGTAAAAATGGGGAAGAAATCCAGAAAAAAGAAGCGAAAAATGGAAAAGTCTATGGTGGCACTAAAGAAACAAAAGATCTGGCACAGGAAAAAGGCTAGATTTGAATTGCTAGAAGGAGAAATTTCTTAGAAGTTTAAGTAGGTTCTACTTTTAAGTTTTATAAATTGAGTTTTTCTATTTAGAAACAGAAGATACATTTCAGCAAAAAAACTTAATGAAGAATTGCCGGTTTAGACACTCAAGGAAAGCTCATATGGTGATGGAGCTGGAACCCAAAGCTAAAAATTCTATTTTTTCTTCTACTCTATGAAACTAGGAAGCACCTAAGGACATAATCTCTCCAAAAGTTTGTTTATATCCTTTTTTATTTTATTTTTTTTAAAATAGCATATCATTTTTTAACTTAAAAGCTTGTTTTTAAAGAAAAGCATTTTGTAAAACTTATTGTGCCCACGAAGGGGTGTGCGTTGCCAATTTGTTAGCACGTGCCTCTCATAGTGCACTACATGCATAGATTTGCTTGACCTTCACATTGTCATAAGGGCTACTTTACAACTAAAAACAAATCTTGCATGAACATAAAAATGTATGAGATACTTGTTCCAAATGCTTGTTTTTAGCAACGAGTCTAGATTAGGTATGTTGCGAAAGATGATTTAGGTTGACGCCTATTGTCCTAAAGAAACCAAAAAAAAAAAAAAGTTAAAAAAACCTTAAGATGAAACAACTGAGAATAAAAATTAAATATGTAAAAAATAAAAAAATTTCGGTCTTAACCATTTGGATATTGTCTATTGGGTTGAAGTCCAACGCTGATCCACCCAAAACATACACAATAGAGGGAAACATGTCAAATGATATTTTTAAATAAAAAGTTAAATAACGCATGAGTTCTGAAGTGAAAACGAATAAAAATTTAAGAAAGTACCTAAATGTTATCTAAATTCTAAACAACGTGTAATGAGAAATAATAATTATTGTAGCTAACCCCAAAGCTGACATGTATATAATAATATGTGCAGAAATACAAAAAGATATAGATAGATAGATAAATAAATAATTTTTGCAACTAACTCTAAATAGACATACATATACTAATAGGTGCAAAAAAAAAAGAAGAAAGAATGATAGTTATATAAATATATTGGGGGCAAATGGAAAATAAAAAATGGAAGCCACAAAAGTGTAGTTCAAATTCAAACGCTTCGCACGAAAAGTAGGCAATGTTATTCCATTCAATAAATTCAAACCCTAAATGGGATATGTTTGTATTCAGATTCTTGTACTAGCCTTCAAATACAAACTCTGGCAGATTAAGGCTCAAAACTTGTTGTATCTACCTCTGAACTCGTAACAAGCTCTCATATGTTTGACCTTTAAAATGTATAATGGTAGTATTATTATGTCTGATTCTGCCAAAACTATTATTGGAGTAGTGTAAAGATGAGAATTGTCTGTTATGATGAGAGACTTTAAATACGATTATTAAATTGAAATAGAAATATATCTATAATCATACTATAACCGACTTGGGAGGAGAACACTCAGACCAATAACACCACTAACAATATACCGTGAATTGACATTCGCTCTAATCCCCAGGAATTAAGCCCAAAGACGCTTAAAAATTGCTTCCAAAACCTGCTCTAGGCCTAATGAGATTATAATTCTATCTTTTTGTCTAACTAATCTTCTTTATATTTATGTAGATTATGTTTTTTAAGTCATACCATAAACACTTTGTGATATGACATTTTAGTTTAGATTGTTGTGTGATCTTTAAGAAAGAATAAGTTGTATTGAAGTTGAAAAAAAGTATAGATTTAGTTTGCAAGAAGTTTATTTAGATATGGTAAATGTTTGATTAGGAATCATAAATTATTTAAATTTTAGAATTACATATTTAAAAATGATTTGCAATAAATTTGGGGTTAGAATTTGATTAGGATGAAATTAAAATGTTACTGGCAGTAGTGTTTAGTAATTATTAATTTGCAAATTATACAAGTAGTCCAGAAAGTGATATATGTCGAAAGTCTTCATACTATTTTAATTTTTTAGAAATTTATTTGTAATTAGCTACGGAATTAATTAATAAATTAATTATTATTAGTATATTATTTCAATTATATTCTGTTGGTGATTTCATGTATAGTCCTATAAAAGCATTACTCGTAGCATTTAACAGAGTAAAAAAAAAAAAAAAAGATAATAATAATTTTGGGGGAGTAAATTAAAAGTGTTTTAAGGCCAGAGGCAGAAAATTAAATCAGCCGTACCCTGAGCTTACCATACTTCTGCCAAACAAATTAAAAGATAAACAGTAGATGGTCTCCTCAACTTCTGCATTATCAAAGCGTAAACAGTAGTTTTTTGTTTTTTGTTTTTTGTTTTTTAATACTTGCATCATCATTATTCTTGGATTATTACAAAAAGAATATGAAATCTAAAATTTGAACTCACACCCTCGTAACATAGAGTAAAAACATCAATCATTTCTTCAATTATACTTAATAATTCATCTAATAACTTTGTCCGACAGTAAATTTAATAATAATGGTTGAAAAAGAGCAAACACGATTGAAAAAAAGAAACATAATTATCGAGAAAAATAAAGTAGATCTAATAGCAAAAGAGAAACATGATTGAAAAACATCGACGACGACGAAGACAACAAAACACTAATCTAAACAAGAGAAAGGCCTTGAAAAAGCACAGCATCAGCAAGAAGTTGATTGGTAGCCTCAGACAAATGGACTGTATCCCAAAACACGTACTCATCTGCATTTGAACATATCCCTTCTCTTCCTGGCTTGCATAAGTATCTGTTTGTTTTTACACTCCCGGCTCCACAACATCCTTTTCTTGCTTCCACAAAACCTGCCATTCATTCCCATTTACTTAAATTATAGAGATGAATATGTAGATATCATAAGTATTATAAAATTCAACCGGACTATTGTAGCACCTAAATGCTTTTCTTTTTTTGGTAGTTAAAATGGTTCCGAAGAAATAATTACCGTGCTTGGAAGGAGATTGGACAATCTCAAGGAGCGGATTGAAGATGTCAAGAACCGTAATCTTGAGATCGGGAAATTGTTTCCTTAAGCTTGCTGCAGATGAATTAATCTTGTCATTGAAATTTTGTGCACCCTTATTAATGCTAATAACACAGCCTTTCTCATGGGATCTGAACAAATCAATTGCTGCTGGAAGACAACCTAACGGTGGCAATGAAGTCACCCCAATTCTTCTAGCTCCTAATCCATACAACTCCTGTTTTGCAAAATTTTTTGTTATATAATATTTTTTTCTGGGTTAGTGCTTTATTGGCCAAATTTTGTTTAAAAATTGACTTCTCGGATCATCATCGATGCTTATTAATCTCAATAATCTAAGTAAAAGCAGAAGCATAATAGAATATTACCTTGACGAAATTTGAGAAGGAAGATGCAAGAAATGAGGCATATTGGTCAGGAGTATATGCCTTTTTAAGTGAAGAACTAAGATAATAATTCTGTAGAAAATCAGCAGTGCCAGCACTCAATACATAGAGTGCTTCTTTGACGATATATTCTGATTTGTTGCCACCCACCAACTCATTTAATTTACTTTTGTACTCCTTGAAATACTCTAGTTGTCCAGACAAAGG
Source organism: Carica papaya (assembly GCF_054855325.1). NCBI lineage: Eukaryota > Viridiplantae > Streptophyta > Magnoliopsida > Brassicales > Caricaceae > Carica > Carica papaya. Next base: position 23,099,839 of record NC_142312.1, on the reverse strand, counting down.
TATTGCTTGCTGCAAACAGCCCACCAATAAATATATATACACGCATATAATAAACCATGTATAGATAAAAAATCTCCTAAACTGAAACAGACCAATGACTAAAATAGTAAGCAGTTGAAAACTCAGATAGATATTAAATAATCGATTGAACTTATAATTGTATTTTACTTTGTGGACGGCGGCATCGTGGTCGTAACCAGCTGCAGCCGAAGCAAAACTGGCACCAAGAAGAAGGTTTTTCCCGGAAGCTTGTGGGCTAAGATATGGTGGAGGATAAGCGTGGAAGCCCATAATGTCAGCTGTAATGAAAAGACAGAGCACTCTGTTTTAACTTTTTATGTTTTGTTTAAACTTTATATATGTGTGTGTGTTTAAGAAGACGATGAAAGAAAAAGTTTGACTCACTGAGAATGTCTATAACCAGTTTGCCATTACAGAACCTTCCAGTGGGTTTATGAGTGATGAAATCTGTTCCATAAGGAGCGTAATTAGCTTTGAAAGTTGTATGGCGGTGATTGTTGTTGCCGACGTCTAATGCCGAGTCTCCAAACGTTATCACCGCCGGGAAAATAGGCGCTTCATCTCCACAAACTGAATATGCAAACACGACCAGAAAAACCAGAACTTTCATATAATCAATCTTCATTTTTAGACATATGTGTATGTAGCTACTTGCACACACCTTGTATGTACATGCATATATATATATATACACACACACATACATACAATGAGACGCAGGGAGTGGTAAGTAGAAGTAAATTTAATATTTCTTTTTAAAAAATAAAAAATAAAAATTAACTTATTTCGTATGATTTTTGTACGCTAATCATAATAAAAATTTGTAAAACTTAAAAGAAAAAAATAGGCAGTACAATTCAGGATTTGAATTCATACCATTATAGAAATAGGCTTTATCTTATGAATTATAATTATTCATATATATTTTAAAAAATAATTATCAAATTAGTACCTAAAATTTATTACATAATATAATTTAATTTATACTATTTTTTTTATTACAATACGATCTCTATATTTTTTATTTATTTCAAATATTAATTTTTTTTTTAATTTTTTAATAAAAAAAGTTAAAAAACTAATAAAAAATATTTAAATATTTTAAAAAGATTCACATTAATTAAATTTATAAATTACTAGCAATAAAAATAGAAATAACATTTTTATTAATTTAAATAATTGGTCAAAGTTATTAAAATATTTAAACAGAATTCAATTATTTTAGTTTTTTTAATTAAAAAATAGTGTTTGAAATATAAAAAAACAAATATCGAAAACCAAAATGTAATAATTTTTTTATTCATAATTTGTAATTTTATTTATTATTAAACAACAAAAAGAGCATTTAATTTGAATTGCATTTTGGATTTAGAATATAAAATTTGTTTTAAATTTTTTTTTTTAAGGAATTAAGAGTTGAATTCAAAGTCAACGCCCGTCTTCACCCTATTCACACCGAAACGTGATTAGTCATATATTTGTTACAAAATAATTGTTTTTTTAATTTTATAAAATATGTTATTATGAACTTTAATGTGCGTAGCTGCTAATACCTAACCACGCATTTCAAAATCAGAACATTAATTATATATCTAATTTTCTTATATTTTTTTTTTGAATTTCCAAATTGGTCTTCATAACTTTCAGCTGTTCCCCACTCTTAATTCAAGTTTTTTACACTGCAGAGATGTGTTCTAGTTATGTTATAATTAAATTTCAAAAAAAAAAAAAAACATAAAATTTTATTTTATATATAAAAGTAAACCCAAGATTTATAAATTACATAGAATTAAACCCAAATAAAAATTTTCAATTAAAAAAGAAAATATTTTATTTGGATCGTACATAAATCTTTTACATCAACTTTCATCTAGAATTATATACTACTATAATTTTATTTTTTAAATTGAAGAAAAGTTAATTTATTCTACTTATAAAATTTGACAAAAATATTTGCATGAAAGAAGATAATACATAACACCAATCGGACAAAAGACCGACAAAAAAGCATTTAATGCATGCAAAAAAATAAAGATAATCATTTAATATATATTTTTTTTAAAAAAATGTTATTATTTTTTATGAAATTGTCTATTTAAGTTAAATTATTATTTCGTATTATTTAATTATTACAATTTATAATCTTTTATTAAAAATATAATCTAGAATATGTAATAATATATGCATATAAATCAGTTTTTATTTACCAAAACTAATTTTTATTTTTCCTGTTTAATCAATAATCAATATTAAAGGCATCCACGTTGGAAGTTGAAGATTTACAAGAAAATTTCTAGTAATGTTATCTTAATGGGATTAAACTCTGTATTTAATATACATAAATAGATAATTATTAGTGTAATAATTCACTAAAACAGAGTATTCACAATATATTACAAAATAATAATTTTTAAACATAATAAGTAAGAGATAAATTTGTACACTAATTTATAAAATAAATTATTTTTTTCAATTCAATGTAATAAATTGAACTTTCGATAAAAAATAACAAAAAAGCATATCAATTGCCAAGGAATTTTCTTTTCTAATAAGATATCAAAACAAAATATGATTTAGCATATTTTTTCTTTTCTAACAAAAGATCAACAATCAAAGTCTAATATGATTAAAAAGCTCTTCAGCTCAATAATTTCCTCTGATTTTCCTTCTCGATAATCTCGTTAAAGAGCTCAAGTTAAAGAACTCTAGTTCTTGTTTTTTAAATCTTCTTTCTTCAAAGAACATGGAAAATATCATCTCTCAAGTTTTTTTTATAATAAAATACACCCTCGATGATCCACTTGGTCATTTCTTTCGTATCATTCATATGGTCTAGATATAATACTGACGTTTCAGCAACTCACTGGAGATAATTACACATTCTATAACAAAGTGATGCAATCGCACTTTTGTAAAAAAAAAAAAAAGTTAGGGCTCATTGATGGATCTGTAACGAAGCTTGATGATAATGATCAAAGTCTTCTTACTCATGGATTTGTAAAAATAATATGATAATTTCCTTAATTTTAAACTGTATCAAAAGAAACTTTAATAGGTTTTATATTTTATGAGTTTGTATCTAAAATGTGGATTCACCTTCATGATCAATTCTAGCAAAGCACCAATTCAAGAATTTTTTAATTCATATGAGATCTTATCTACCATGTATAGAATTAAAACTTTGTGATTGTATATTATACTAAGTGGGAAGAGTTGAATAATTTTTAACCTATATGTTCTTGTGAGAAGTGCATGTGTGGAGGGATTAGTGAATTTTATAGTTGTTTTGAAAGTGAATATGTTTCATCCTTTCTCATGGATTGAATGATAGTGTCTCTTAGATAAGAGGACAAATCCTACATATAGATCTCTTTCCATTTATAAACAAAGTTTTCTTCCTAATTTCTCAAGAGGATTAGCAACAAGCTATTAGTTTACCTCTACTTTGAAGTTAACTGAGTCATGTGCAAGAGTGACTTTCATGACTAAAAGTGAAAACTTTAAAAGGCATTATACGAATAAGAATTCAAGAAGAGACATGCCTTTTTATGCTAATTGAAAGAAAATGATATTCATCGACTAAGCTATCCAAAACTAATGATTTGTGTAAAAAATAATAAATAAAAGTAAAGGGGAATACCAGATTGCGCAGGTGGTGTTCCACGATGGTGATGGGTGAGGAAGCGAGAGAATCGTGAGGGAACTCTTCACTACAATGGCTGAATGAGGCAAACACCTATTTACCTACAAGAAAGACAAGGAAGAATGCGAGAAATAGAGAAAAATAGAGGCTTTTTAATGCTGTGTCAACTGCAATAGAGGAGGAAAGCAGAGTAGGTATGCTATTAATGAAACAAAGCATTTTGGTGTGGGTTAGGTCGGTTTGCTTCATACAAGACCGATAATATCGTCCCTCAAGATGGAGAGCAGACATTTTCTACTCCCATCTTGATCATGTGTTCCTTGAGAAGCCAATTAAATGAAGCTTTAGTGAAAATGTCTACTAGTTATTGTTTGTTGTTCACATACCTCGTGACTATACTCCCTTCCTGTACTTCATCTATAACTAAGTGGCAATCTGTCTTAATGTGTCTGGTCATCTCATGAAATATAAGATTAGCAGCTATATGTATAGTAACCTTGTCATCCCAATATAAGTCTGTTGCTTCTAAATTACACATTTTAAGGTCATCAAATAAGTACTTTACCCAAGTTAACTCACAACATACACTCACATAGCTTATATTCTGTCTTTATTGAAGATCTAGAAGTTGTTTGTTGTTTATCATATTTCCAAGATATCAATGAATTTCCTAAAAAATATAATATCTTGTAACATATTTTCTTGGGTCTGGACTTCCTGCCTAATCACTGTTAGTATAAGCTTTTAGTTTTAATTTAGATGTATTTGAGTAAAACAAACGTTGACCTACTGTACCTTTAACATACCCTAAGACTTTGTATGCAGCCCTCAAGTGACAGTCTCTAGGACTCTCCATGAATTGGCTTAGAATTTGAACAGAGTAAGCTAGGTCAGGCCTAGTCAATGTGAGGTACATTAACCTTTTAATCAACCTCTTGTACATTATTTGATCTAGTATTAGCTTTCATTCATCCTTCGAAAGTTTAATATTTTAGTTAAAGGAAGTGATGAGGTTCTGCTTCTTAGAACCTCTGCATCTTTCAAAAAGTCTAAGACATATTTCTTCTGGTATACATGAACTCCTCTTTTTGACCTAACAACTTTAATGCCAAGGAAATACTTTAAATTTCTAAATCCTTAATTTCAAATTTATTATCCAACGTTATTTTTATTTCTTTAATTATATATTCATCATTACCTGCCGTAATGATGTCATCAACATATACAAGTAGTACTGTAAAACTCTTACCATTAGTCTTTACGAAAAACCTGTACTTAACCTTAGACTACTTGAATACATAATTTCTCTTCTCTCCTTTTAGGATGCTTATGAGAAGTTCCATGTATACTTAATCATTTAAATCTCCATGAAAAAAAGGTATTTTGACATCTAGCTGTTGAAGGTGTCATCCGTTGATCGCAGCTAGAGCCAACAATATTCATAAGAAAATAATTTTAGCCACATGTGAGAATGTCTCTTGATAGTCTTGATCTTCTCTTTGGGTAAACCCTTAGCAACAAGTCTAGCTTTGTGTCTCTCGATGGTCCCATCTCCTTTGAATTTTACTTTATAAACCCATTTGCATTTGATTTCTCTCTTTCCTGTTAGTAAATCTACTATTTTTCAAGTATTATTTTCTTTAAGAGTTTGGAGTTTATTTTTCATTACATTTCTCCTGTTTGGGTCCTTGTTAGCCTCCTTATCTGAACTTGGTTAGTAATGGGATACTACACTAAGTATGTACTTCTTGTGTTCCCCTATAAGTTTACTGTATGCAACAGTGCTTGATAGGGGAATGACACCACCATTGTGAACTTCCAGATCAGGCTTATAAAGGCCCAGAATCTTAAAAAAAATGAATTTATATTTTAAATGTAGAAGCGAATAATAGAATTAGAATTTACATTTCTTACACAATAAATTAGAATACCTAATAGAGTTACAAAAATGTACATTCTAAAAGACAAACGGTAATTAAAGAAAATAAAGCGAATAAATAAGCATCGTAGGACAACCTTCACTAGCACTTGAAGGGAGTCCAGATGGTGAATTACTCACAACCCTCTTGCTGATCGAGATCTGGATCTTAGTCTTTTTGATCTAAAATAGTTAATGAAAGGGTGATGTACACTACACCAGTAAGAATATCACACTAATCACATATACGGAAAAATGAATATTGGTAAAAATCAGAAAAATAACTAATGGAGCACTTGCTTTAATTAAATACATTTAACTTAAAGATGTTTGTTTGATACTTAGCGTTATGAGTTTTTCAAAAACCAACCTATGAAGACCAATATCCATACTATTTTTCATTTTCATGCATAAGAGAACAAGAGACGATAATTTTTCTTTCTTGCTTATTTACTAGTACTCCTAGGAGTCCATAAGGATGTCTCCCTACTTATAAACTCAATATTTAATTTTAACAATTAACTGGCTATCTCCATACTTCATCCAGTAATGAGCGTTAAACATTCCATTGCCTCGATACTCTATCCGGTATGAGGGTAAACTATATCTCCCAAATATTTTCGGTATGGGACCTCCTAGTTCCATTCAACTAAAGTGACGTTCACAGTAGGGTTCCTTATGTACCGTGCCCGTCCACCCTTTCCCTGAGTACCTAATAAGTCTTTCATATAAAAATTCCCATCAAGCAAAATGATTAACAAACGCATACCAATATCTTATATTATATTTACAGATCAATTAGATGATATTTATGCAGATAATATAGCTTATCATAATAAGGAATCGAGTAACCAAATAATCGAATAAATAAGATAAATCAATAAGACCATTGAAAGTATAAATTAAGAACATGCACAATACAATAACAAGCAAGTAGGAGCGTATAGAAAAAAAAACAGGAAATCAAGACAATTGTGAACCAATCAGTTCCGTCTCCACTAATGACCTGTAATTATTTTTAGGATTTTTTAATTTTCGTAAAATACAAAATTATACATCATTAATGCTTAATTTACTATAACGTGGAATAGGATGAGGGATCCTCACCCGGATCGGTCTTTCAAGATGTCGCGCTGTCTACCACGCCTCCTAATGGGTACTGGGTTTCTTGAATTTTTTCTGCATAATTTAAAACACTCGTCACATATCTAAAAATACTCCAAAAATTTAAAATTGGTGTCCAAAATCATACTTGGTAGGTAGTTCAAATACTGCCTGAAAAACATATAATGCATATTTGGTGTATAAAATTAAGTACAAATATGATCGTTCAATAGAGCTTTATAGACTTTGTCTGGTTGCAAAGGGCTACATGCAACAAAAGGGAGTTCATTTTAATGAGATTTTTTTGTTGTTGTTATGATACTAACAACAAATTATTAGTAGTATTGTTAATAACTCAGAATTGACATTTAATCCAACTCGACGTTAATGCCTTTATAGATGAGTCTTAAATGAGCCTTTCAGCGATCGTAACAACAGGGAGCATTTAGCTTCTGGTTCACGTGTTTGCAAACTTCATATATCTATTGTAAAGACCTGGAACTTAAATAGAAATAAAGTTATATATTAAATATGGAAGTAAAATAATAGAGTTAGGGTTTACATTCATTACACAATATTTTAGAATACCCAATAGGATTACGAGAATGTCTCTTCTAAAAGAACAAACGAAAATCAAAGAAATAAACAAAAAGCAAATAACTAAACAATTTTAGGACGATCTTTACTAGCTTTTGAAAGTAGTTTGGGTGGTGAACTATTCACAACCTCCTTATTGATCAGGATCTGGATCTTAGTCCTCTTAATCTAAAATAATTAATGAAGGGGTGAGTTACACTAACCCAATACGAATATCACATTAATCACAGATACGGAAAACTGAAAATTGGTAAAAATCAGAAAAATAACCAATAGAATCCTTAATTTAATGTAAATTCATTTACTATAAAGAAAGTAATTTATTTTATATTGTGTAACAAGTCTTTTCCAACAATAACTTATAAAAATTCATTTGTATGCACTATTATTTATCATATATAAGATGATAAGAAACGATCATTTTATATTTTTACTCACTTACTGGTACCACTGGGGTCCATAGGGATGTCCTCCTACTCGTGAACCTAATATCCAATTAGACAATTAACCAGTCGTCACCATACCCCGTCCAGTAATGAGCGCCAAATATTTCACCACCTCGATATCCTATCCGATATGAAGGTGAACCATATCTCTTAAACCTTACTGGTAAGGGATTTTCCAGTCCCGTCCGACTAAAGTAACGTTCACTGTAGGGTTTCCTATATACCGGGTCAGTCTGCCCTTTTTCGGGTCTTTCCTATACAGATTTTCATTAGCATCACAATCAACTATGCAATAATCATATCTCATTTTATACTCACCGTTCACTTAAATAATAATATAGTTTAACACAAACAAATAACCAATGACCGAAATACCAGCACGCAGTATAGGGGAAACAAATAACAAGATAACTAAAAAGACCCTAAAAACTATTAATTGAGTTACGCATAGTATAATAGTAAACACATATAGACAATATAAAAAAATAAACAGGAAATCAAAATGACTGTGAAATAACTGATTCTGGCTCCACTAGTGACTTGTAATTATTGTTAAGATTCTTTAATTTTTCATAAAAATACATAATTATTAATTATTAAGTTTCAACTTGTTATAATGGAGAAAAGAGTGAGGGATCCTTACCCAAATTAGTGTCCGAAATATCGAACTTTTTACTGTGCCCAGTGGCAGTCCCCAGGTTTCTTGAATTTTTCTGCGGATATTAAAACACGCTTCACGAACCTAAAAATGTCTCAAACAACTCAAAATCGATGGTAAAAATCCTTTCCGATCAATTTTGAAGTTCCAGCACAGCGGCACCGACGCCCGCGGTGGTGGTTTGCCTCAGCTTGGCCGTTTTCAACTACTTTCAGTCGCCTTTATATATATTCATGCGAAAAAATACATTAGGGGGTCTCAGTTGGCTGAAAAAATCAGAAAACAGAAACCTACCAGTGGTGGGGTTTTTCGAGTACGGCAGTTCCGCCAGCTCACTGCGGTTGGGATTTTTTTTTTCAGTCAACCTGTAAAAAATAGAACGGTGAACACAACAGTGAAAAAATCACGTGAAACAGGAATTGGGAAGGGGCTCATCGGAGGAGGTTGCGGGTTTTGTCCGTGCGGTATTGTCGGGCTTTGCCCGCGGTTTCTGGTACACTCGCCGTTTGTTTTGGTTCGATATGCCCACAGGGGTGCTCATAATTAAATTTCGAGTTAGTAAGAGAATTTTTACCTTTTCTGGCGGTCAAGAGTTGCTCCAGTTCGGTGGTGGTCGACGATTAGCTCCCTTCTCCGGCGACTGGTTCTTCTTCTCCGTTGAAAGACTGGCTGCTAAGGTTTGGGTTTAGTGTGATGCGAAATATTTATACTCATCTCGTATTAATCTGAACTGTTCGTCACGTTTGATCTCGACCGTTCGATCGCACCTAAGGAAAAAATGAATCTAGGCTATTTATCGTGTTTGATCTCGACCATCTGATAGCGTTTAAAGAGAAAATAAATTTGGATTGTTCATCGCGATTTGATCTCGATCATCCGATCACGTTTAAAAAGGGAACAAATTCGGGTCGTCCACACTCGCGGGATCGATCCTAGATCGTTCGATTGCGGGACACGCGGATCCCTGCGTGACATCCCGCGTGGCACCGACGTCAGCGTTCCTTTCCACCTGGAGTGCCCCGGTTCGTTGGAGTTGCTGACTGGGTGGTCCTGCGCAACAAAATTTTCTTTATTTGCACTATGACCCCCAGTTTCTGATTTTTCTTTCAAAAACATCATCCGAACTCAAAATTTCACCCATTTTTCCCAAACTTCTTTTTTAATTTCATCTTCAACCTATTTTTTTTCTATAAATTCAAAAAAAATTAAAATAAATTAATTTAAAAATAATTTTTTTATATTTTTAAAATGTTAAAATTAATCATGAGCCAAATTTTGGGCCCAAATATTACATCTATAATACGCATCAAGACAATGTTATTTAAAATTTATTGATGCACTACTTCAATTTGAATTTTATCAATCTATATTAGATTACTGCTTGTTCACTAAAGGTATTGCTCCTTATTCATTACTTTATTGGTTTATGTTGATGACATTATGATTGCTAGTCCCTTTGTAAATACTATCAATTCCTTCAAATAATTTCTTTATACACAATTTAAGTTAAAAGATTTAAAAGTCTTGAAGTTTTTTTTTTTTTTTGGAGATTGCCATATCCTCCATTAGTACATTTCTATATCAAATACATTATACTTTACAGTTATTAAAATATACTAAATTTTTATCTTTTGCACTTATTCCTGTGGATCTTATATCTTAATTGAATCTTCATAAAAATGAATCATTATATGATGTTGCTTCTTATCATAAGCTTATAGCAGATTTTTTATATCTAGTTATTCTTATACCTGACATTTCTTTTATAGTAAATAAACTTAACCAATTTGTGCCCTAGACATGTTTTCCTCATTTACAAATAGAACAGATATTGCCCCACTACCTTAAAGCAACACCTAGATAAGGTATTTCCCTTTGTTCATCAAGTTTATTACAATTAAAAGTATTTTATGATACTGACTAGGCATCTTGCTTGACTCCAAAAAATTTACTCTAGGTATTATTATTATTATTATTTTTAGATTATATGATCTCCTATAGAGCCAAAAAACAGTCTATAATTTCCAATTCTTCTATAGAATTTGAATATTATGTCTTAACTTTAACAACTAATGAGTTGCTCTTGATTAAATAATTGCTTCACAATTTGTGTTGATGTTTCACAGCTTGCATTGACTTTTATGACAGTCAAACAATGGTATTTAGAGCTTCTACACATTGGAGTTGATCACCACATTGGAGTTTTTGTACACATTAAACACATTGGAGTTGATCATCACTTTATTTGAGATTAGATTCTCACATCAAGTTTCTTCCATTTGGTCTCACCACTAACTTGCATATATCTTAATTAAAGCCTTATCTTCTTATGATATGCTTCTTCTACGTCTAAGATGGTGGTTAGAAATATATTTACACCATCTTGAGGGAAAGTATTATAAGTGTACAATAAATGGTTGTTATTTTTTTCTTTTTATTTTAATTAGTTAATTAGTTTACCTCTGTCATTAGCCTTGATGATATATCTATAATAAAGATGAAATTTTCTTAACTCATTAGTTTAAACGGACATAAACCAACAAATAACCATCTCCTAGATTGTCAAAATTTAACACTAAAGAAGAAAAAAGAAATAAAACAAGGGGCTATAATAAACAAAAAACAATAGAGTAACCACAACAAAATATACCTATAATAAAGAAAAAAGAGAGCAAATGCAACCAATGATAACTTAGAAACCTGACCACAAAAAGTTGTCACTGAAGAAAAAAATCATATAGAGAAAACTCTTTAGGAATAAGGAGCCAATATCAATTAGCGAAAATTGAACACAATTTATAATAGATATTGTAAAATCTAAAACTTTTTCCTTTTGAATAATGGAAATTTTCTAAACTAAAATAAAAACAAACTTCAAATATGAAACAGAGGATGGAAGAGTTTTTGTCATAGCTACAAAGCTGAAAATGCTTAGTGACGCTTAAGTGTGAAGATGAAGATGGATGAAGGAGGTTATAACCCTAAAAAGTTGAAGATGCTCATTGATGTAGAGCTTAGGATCAACCAAAGTGATTAAAAAACTCCACATATATTTAGCATAAAAAAACTTAAATCCCTAAATAAATTTTCATATTTAACTCACAATCAACCTGTAATTGAGAACTAAGATAATTAGAATAACTGAATTGATTAGAACCCTACAAGAAAAATCTTGATAAGTTGAAATCAACTTAAGAAAAAAATTGATAAAAATATGACAAGTTACCTTGATAAGTAGACATCAATTTCTCACTCAACAAAAAAATTGAAGAAACCTCTCTAAAAAGCATTTCTTCATAATGAGCAACTTAACTAGCGATTAACTAAAGTTAAAAGCATAATTTTATTGATTTCAAACTTTTATGTTTACAAACCAATGAAATAAGACATTATATAGCATAAACCTTACTAATTCTAATCGAATTCAAAAACTAAATCTTGGAAAAATTCTAACTACATTCTTATTTAAGATTCTAATAAGATATTAATTTAAACAAGCATAAACATAATTAAAATAAAAGTTTTCTCTTTTGATAGGTGTTGGTGTTGTGGTGACTTCTCCATGCTTTATTGTACTTGGATTTAGACTTCAATATTTAATTAATTGTTGTTAAAGAAGTTGAGTTGAAATTGCTTTAAATGGCTTCCAAATTAAAGTAGAAAACAAACTTTATTCCATGAGAGAATTTAGGAAAAAATCCAAGACAAAATCTATAAGAAAATCCAATAAGAAATCTAAGAAAAAATTTAGGAGAAAATGTAGAATTTTGTACTATGAGATGAAAAAAAAATGTAATCCCGTTCAAGACTTGTAATAATAGGATTTTTCTTCTCTTATCTTAACAAGGACTTTAAATTGATAAAAGCTTTTTGTTTTGATGATGTAAACATCTCGAAATACAATCATACTTGATATGATAAGGATTCTTGAATTCTTAAGAGATTTAATTAAAGTTGAAAACTGTTCATGAGGGGTGTTTTATTTGATTGTGGAAGAATGAATAATCAAAGTATTCAAAATTTTTAGAACTCTTATTATTCATATGATTAATGTGTCTTATAAAAGATGAATGTCCAATTATGACTCACCCAAGAGGAGTAGACAGACTCTCCAACGTGAACTTGCCCCATCCCATTCAGATGTATTTAAAAAACTCAATTTGATCTGATTTGATTTAATTCTCGTTCGGTTTAAAGCCTGCAATAAGTTCCAACGATACAGATAGTTTTAGTAGATCGTAGACTTGTTTTGAAGTTCATAAATCAACCCGCTAACTAACGAGAACACTTAATTTTGTTTAAAGATACAAATTTATGAAAATGAGAGGAAATATGAATAACCCAACTAAGAAATTGTTGATAAATCTGAAATTAATCTTAATAAAAATAAAAATTTAAAGTTTGGGTTAGTTGTTGATGTATTTATATTCCCGTAAGTACATTTGCAATTTATACTTAAATGTAAAAAAGAATAAAATATAAACAATGATAGATATAAAATGTATACTTACAATATCAAGAAAAAGTGTAATTAAGGTTTCAATCAAAGATTGATCTTAATCCACGATTTCCGGACCAAAAATTCTAAAATATTATTCTTTGTACATAATATTCAACGTTTAATTTATGGCACCGAAAGTGCATAATAATAAGATATATGTATAGATTTCATAGTTAATGATCGATTCTTTTTTTAATTTTTGTTAAAAATTATTAAAATAAAATTAAAAATACATTAATTACATCAATGACGAGTAATGTCAATTCATCTGAGTACGAAATTAATTTTTTAGAGAAAACTACAATTTGATATTTTAAGGTTTTTCATATTTATACTTTTAGTTGTGGTTTGAAAATTAATGTAGCACTTTTAATTTTAATACATTTAATATGTCCTGAATTATTAATGTCTGGAATTCATATTAGTTTTTAATACATGTAAATTTCTCTAATTTTTATGTTTTTAGTTTTAGTTCATTTAGTATTTTAATGATTAAAAATCTACACTCATTCTTATGTTAAATGCTTTAAAATCTAAATTGATCGCATATATTTTTTTACTCTTACTATTTTTTTTTTAAAATATCAACTACCAATAACCACTCGAACTAAATTAAGACTTGAGGATTACTCTAGTGTCCGTAATTATGTTTGGTTTTCAAGATTGTAGTAGAATGTAGAACAAATTTGAATTATTTTTAAGTTTTATGGTACTAAAAAAGACTTGGTTTCACAAAATTTTTACTTTATATAATTTTATATTAAGCTATAGTATAAATTTTATGTTAAATGCTAAATATATTATCAAATATTACTTTCTTAAATTTTATCATTGTAAAATAAATAATATATGTCAGTATTTATTGGCTAACAACCACATCGATTAGGATGAAAATTCTTTTTTTCTCTTTAAAAAAGATAAAAGTTCTACGAGAGCAAATAATTTAAAATAAATGGGTATCCATCTAGTTATTTTTGAACCAAGATTCTCTTGTATTTAATTTTAAAAATAAATTCTAAAATAATAATATCATTTATTTTCTAAATAATAAATTTAAAAATAATGTACTAAATAAACACAAAACAAAAAATCTTTAAACACACCAATAATTTAGAACCATTATTATAAACACTACAAGTTGCACACACCATACACATACACACACATACACATGCATTGTATGCATAATCCTACAATGATACCCATAAGAAGATGTGGTAGAAAATCAAAACAGTCCATAAAAAATCTCATAAACATATATGAAACTTAATAAATAAGATCATTATCATTTTCATTATGAATATATAATATCGGTCAACTACGAAAGTTCTTTTAAAATAATGAATAATAGATAATATAAAATCAAAGAAATGAGTGGTTATTATACCAAGGATAAAGGTCCTAAATTTTGCAATAAGATTTGATTATTCAAGAAACATACATAATAAAAAGTTATGAAACACCACAATAAGTTGTTGTAAATTAATTAAATTAAGATCCCTCCCTAATTTAATTTTTTTTTTATTTTATAATTTATAAGGTGGTTTTTTATAAAAAGAAAAAAAAAATTATGAAGTTACATTGCGGTGTGAATTATGAGTTAACAAAATTTATTATGATGAGTATATATTTATGACCTAACTAATAATATTGTTTATTTGGCTTGGCACTTGTTTTGCAAGTGGATGAGAAGGACACTCATAATTAAATAAATTCTTTACATTAAATCAAATAATATAAACGTTAATTTTTTTTTTTTAGATTTATTTAAACGAGTAATAATAAAATAAACAGAAAGTATTAAATACTTGCGTCATTAAAATTTTCGACAGAAATAGTTTTTTTTCTTTTCATTTAGTTATAAAATTTTTGAGTAATTTATAAAAATTGATTACATGATTTTTATATAAACAAATTAACCGAGAGTTTGTTTGTTGATTAGTTAATTAAGTTGAAATATTATGATTACTAGATGGATGATATTCAATTGGATAAAAAAAAGAAACAAAATTAAATTGGATAAGATATGAACAAAAAGGGGCCGGGCATTGAATGCTGCTAATACGGTGATATGAAAGTCTATTATTGTTTTTTTTGATGGCCAGAGGGACACAACAGATTAGATTTTTTTTTTCTTTTTCTTTTTCATTTAATCTTCTAAAATTAAAAAAGAAAAAAGAAAAAAATTAGGGTTCATAAGTCAAATGTAGGTAAGCTTATTTAATAACTAGTGATATGAACCAGACAGAGAAGATCACTTTTTTCTAGAAACAATTCTTTGTTTCATTTTATTAGTATAGATCCATCTCTCTCTCTCTTCCCGTTCATTCATATCATTTAGGTTTTGCTACTCTAATAGTGGGCTTCCACTAAAAATGCTTAACGTAATACATCTTACTTACATGGGCTCTCTAACATGAGCTTCCACTGCTGTTGTATGTACCCTACATCTTACTTACATGGGCTCTCTAACATGAGGATTGTTGGACCAATTTTGTCAACAATATATATTCCTTTGTATATGATTTGTTTGTTTTATAATTACAAATATTTGAAAGACATACTGTTACAAAAAAAATTAAAGAAGGTAATTTTCATTTTAAGTGCCGAATTCCCAACGCCATAAGAGCACCAAAACATTTGTTTCCTCCAGACTCCCACCCATCCCCTCTCTTTCAACATAACTTCGCAAAGCAATCGTAACTGAGAGCCACCCCCAAAACTTTTATAGGGTTTCGCAGTGAACATATCGGTGACCATGTACAGAACCACAGCCTCTCGTCTCAGGGCTCTCAAGGTCAGCATCAATCCGATCCTTCTTGATCATGTTTTTCTGTATGATTATTGGGGATGATGGGGGAGGGAGAAATGATCGTCGGGTTTTTATCTTATGTGAAGTCTTAGTTTCTAAACGCACTTGAATTGTCTGCACGTTATTGAAGAGATTTGTTCTTTAGCTTGTAGATCTAGTTGGTGTTTTTGTTTTAGTATATTTAGTTATTAATTAGCGTGTTTATGGGGATTGTAAATGATTTCTCTTTCAGAATTATGTTAATCCGTGCAAACCTTTATGCATTTAGTGTTTTCGCATAAGGACATGGTTTTCGTCTGCTTGTTGCGGAAATTTCTGAGGAAGCAGTTGACCACCATTTCCACATTTCTCTTTCTAAGTCCTTTTTGATAAATGGAAACGATTGAAATAAAGCTTAATGTGACCTGACGTAATGGATTTGTTTGTCCCGGAAGTTGCTGCCGAATATCTAACCTAGAGAGATTTTAGCCTTTGCTGCAAATTGTAGTTCATATAATAACCTATAAAAAGATATTTGCAGCTTTTAAATAGAATATTGGGTCAACAACCTTAATTTCTTTATATGTTCTACTTCATGGTTGCCGCCTAAATGAAACTATGTTGTCTTATGTAATGCATTTCTACAAGTAGGGTCGTGTTGGAACTTTGGGTGCTATACGGTACGCGTCTTCAAGTGCGGTTGCTTCAAGCTCATCCTCATCTGGATTCTTTAGCTGGTTGAGTGGAGGTAGCTCTCTTCCTCCTTTAAGCATTCCACTTGATGGGGTTTCCCTTCCGCCTCCATTAGCAGACCACGTTGAACCAAGCAAACTTAAGATCACAACTCTACCAAATGGTGTTAAAGTAGCTTCAGAGACTTCACTGGTCAGTCTTAAATGTTGCAGTGTTCTTTTTTACTTTTGTTCTCTATACATTTCAAATTACAGTGTGATGCACTGCCGTGTTTGATTTCAATCATTAGTAACAAATTTTATTTGGGTGATATATCAGAATCCTGCAGCCTCAATTGGTTTGTATATTGATTGTGGTTCTATCTATGAGACGTCAATTTCATGCGGAGCCACACATTTGCTGGAAAGGATGGCATTCAAGAGTACAAGAAGTAGGAGTCATTTGCGGATTGTTAGGGAAGTGGAGGCAATTGGAGGTAACACATCAGCCTCAGCCTCTAGAGAGCAGATGGGTTACACTATTGATGCTCTGAAAACCTATACCCCTGAAATGGTAGAACTGCTTATTGATTGTGTGAGAAATCCAGTGTTCTTGGATTGGGAAGTTAGTGAAGAGGTAATTTTTTTTCTGATCATACTCCAGAAAGTTAATAATACATTATTTCTGGAGTTATTAAAATAAAAAATCTACATTGCCTTTCTATTCCCTTTGAAAATTTTTTATTTGTTTATGTCCTTTGGCTATCTGGTGAATGATTTTTGTTATAGTCCTTCAATCATCATAGTAAAGAAGCCCTTTCCTTATTCCGCCTATCCTCAAAAAATCCCACCCTACCTTTTGATCTAATAATACACTACATGCTTAGTATTGGGTTCTCCTACTAGCAAGGGAAATGGCCGATGTCTCAAAAAAAGGGAAATAGCCGATGTCTGTTTGGACGCTGCCCCATTGTGTTTCAAGAATATTGTTTGATATCAAGTTTATTCAATGTGCACCATTTTTTTTGTGGATGACTTTTAGTCTCATTATCAAATCAGTGGTTCACTATTGTAAATTTCTGTCTTTCTATCTGAGCTAGTTTTTTGTTCCCAGGCTAGATTTTTTTGGTTTGCTTCCCCTCCTCTCCTCATGCCAGTTTTCCCTTAGAGGTTTTTAGTGACTGAGTTCAAGTCTTTTAACATTGCTATTGAGGGTGGAGCTGTTTATCTGGTGAAAGTGTTTGAGAATGGGAGGCACTTGTTCTTTATTGTCTTGAACGTTTTGAAGTGGAGTGGCTTCTCGGTGCTCTTGGTGAGTTCTATTGGGGGGAGAGTGAGAGCTCATAGGTGAGAAGTTTGAAGGAATGGAAGAACATTCTCTAGCATGCTTTGGGGTTGAATAGAGGGGAAGTTGCTAGCTCTCATTGAAAAAGTTGGGGGAGTCATGCCTATAGAATATTCATTTTGAAAGGCTCCTTAGTTGATGGTTGTTAGAAGTTCACAAAAGTTTTTGTTAGGTATTGAGCAAGGATGTGATGTCACATGCTCTTTTTACGTGACAAAAAATAGTTACTTCTATGCCAAAGTCTAATTATGTCTCCTTCTGGGGTTCGGTGCTAGATCAAGCTGCAGTGGTGGGTGAATCATTCTTGCTCTGATTACAAATAATCACCTATGATCTCTATTATCGTTGTGGCTAATGGAGGGCAGAGGACACTAGCATTCATTTACAGAAGTCGTGAACAGCCTAGCTTTAAAGAAGGGGCCAAATCCGAGGGCTGGGCCTGTTTTAGTTAAATCCAAAAGCAGTAGGCTTGCTACTACAAATAAGGATAAGTGGCTTAAAGTAAAAAGGCCCAAGAAGAGACAAATAGGGAAGAGGTTTGGAGTTCCTTCAAGTAGGCTAGGTGGTGGCTTGGTTATCAAAGACCTATTCTAAGGGTTCTGTGAAGAACAGTCCTAATCATATTTGTCGTCACTGTCTTCTTCAGATTGACTAGAGTTGGTGATTGTGCTTACTTTTCTATGTTGAGACGGGGAGCCATAGCCTTCAGTTACCTCCTTTTTTTTTGAGTTGGAGGAACTACTGGCTCCTGTGGATTTGTGGCTTCTCTTAGAAGGTTGGAATGGAAATGATTGTGAAGGTAATCATATTTTGCCTCTGTTTACGGTTTATATTGAGCACCATCAATACCTTAGTGGAAAGGAGTGATGAAAGGGAAGAAAGAAATCTGGGTGCAGTTCTTCCGGTGGAATTTGCACAAGTTAAAGCCTACCAATAGGTTATGAGAAATATTACAAGGATTAATAGGCTATTGGGAGATGGTTTTGGTGAATTTAAGGACCAAGGTATTAATTTGTTTTAGTCTGTTGAGGGAAGCCAGAGGGTGAAGAGCGCGGTTAAATTCCCAAGTTGACAGGGAAAGAAGAAGCCGATGTGGATTGGCAGGGGAACTCAAAAGGGTTCTAAGGGAGGGTTTGATATTGATTCCTTAAATAAAAAAATTTCTTGGAATATTAGGAGTTTGAAGAATTAAAAGAAGTGATAGATCATGAATGATTTCTTGTCCAAATGGAGGCCAGATATGGGGTGGAAGGACATCCCCTTCTTTGGTATGCATGATTATTTTATGGGATGAAAGCAAGGTAGAGTTGGTGGTCTGGTGTAGCAGGGGTTTGCTTAGTCTATTGTCTTTTGAAAAGTTGGGTTGTGGGTTGGTGTTGGGTGTTCAATGCGTCTTATGGTAGCAGGAGGATAGGAGAGGGAAGGGTTCTAAAATGATCTTGAGGAGACTTTTGGGAGGTGGTATTTCCCTTGGGTGGTTGGGACTGACTTCAGTATGTTATCTATGCCAATGAGAGATTAGAGAAGTATATCTTTAAAGGGCAGTGAGGAGTTTGTGACATTTTGGTGGACTCAATCTCATTGACCTTACCTTTTTTCAACTGGGAGATGGACTTGGTCAGTTCAAGGTAGAAATCCATTTTTTTAATTTACATATTTCTGGAATTGACATGTGTAGAGGCTATACAAGCAGCCAATCACTGTAGCTAAATCTTGATCGCTTGAACTTTGATTCACTGGATAAGCAGGAGAAGCCTTGGTTGGGAAGATCCTTATATGGGGAGGAAATTCTTGAAGCCTTGTCTAGGTGTAACAGGGATAAAACCTCAGAGCTGGATGGTTTCTCCATTGCCTTTTTGTAAAAGAGTGAGGTGACTTCAAGAGACTTGTTTGCCTTATTCTTTGATTTATTTGAGAATGGGTGTTTCCTTGAGTATAAACTCCATTTACTTTGTCCAAGTCCCTAAAATTGAAAGTGCCTTGGATGTCAAAGATTTTACAACAATTAGCTTGGTGAGTTGTGTCTACCCTTGAGTTCCTCAATTTAAGTTGGGTGATGATAGACTATGGCTAAAGAGATATGTGCCTGCAGGTCACCTAAGGTGATATGCGTAGAAGAAAACTCATCTCTTATTTAGTTTATATAGAGGAAAAGTAAGGAGTGCTTTTGAAGGCTTAGTTTTTCCCTTTAGTAGCCCTAGGGATTTATGGCTCCCAGACCTTAGGTGTTTTTGTTTTGTGTAATCATTTTAAATGATGGCTTGGGTACCTTATTGACGTTCCAATTGATTTGTAAAGGTTTTGTCCTGTGGTGGTACCTAGGTGCTTTATTAATATGTATTTCATACCACTTCTCTTGTAAAAAAAGGATCAGTGATTTGTGATTCCTTTTAATCTAAATGTGTTTTTAGTATTCTTATGCCCTTTCTTCTTTGTTAACAAGAGTTTTCACTTCTAATTATTAATACATGTCACCATTAAATGTCATTTGATTAGATAAGGTGAAACATATTGGTGGCAAATACAGTAATCATAAACCATTTTCATTCCATGATTACTTTCACTAATGTCAGAGTCCGTACCAAATTCAGATTTCATGACAAACACGCCAGTTTTTTGAGCACAAGGTTATATACTTTTGCAGTTGAAAAAGGTAAAAGGAGAGTTGGCAGAAGTTTCAAACTATCCTCAGGGCTTACTGTTGGAGGCGATTCACTCTGCTGGTTATGCTGGTGCTTTGGCAAACCCTCTTTTTGCACCTGAAGCAGCGCTTCATAGATTAGATGGCAGCATACTGGAGGATTTTGTTTCTGTAAGAACAAGTGACCTTGTGAATTCTATAAACTTGTTCCTGTTGTGTTGCATCTCTTTTAATATTTAAATCATATTTACTTACCTATTTCTTTTGTTTCCCACTTTCTGTTCGTTTTTATTTTGGTGGAACAATAATTAATTTGAAAATTTCAGGAGAATTATACTGCTCCACGGATGGTCCTTGCAGCATCTGGAGTTGATCATGAGGAACTCCTGAAAGTAGCGGAGCCACTTCTTTCTGACCTTCCTCAAATATCTCGTCCAGAAGAACCGAAGTCTGTTTATGTTGGAGGAGACTATCGTCGACAAGCCGATTCACAGGTGTGTATAATTAGTCCCTTAGATTGACGAGTTTACTGGTATATTCTACACTTTGTTTCCCCTGGTTAAAGTGGAGGAGGTAAAACAAGGTCTTTTGCAATATTTCAGTTGTTATCCATCATATTGTTAAGATGCTATTTTTCTAATTCGTTGTCAGAGTACACATATCGCTCTTGCTTTGGAAGTGCCTGGAGGCTGGCATAACGAAAAAGGAGCTATTACTTTGACCCTCCTTCAGGTGCATAATTTTCTTCATGAACTTAATGCATTTTGTATCATGTACTTGTTTCCTCATTATTATGGAGTTATCATTTGAAAAATCGCAAAATTCCTCTCTCTCGTTGCTTAACATTGGTTGTTTTCTTTGTTGACTGGTTATTTTCTTGCTACATCATACCTAATGGATTAGCCGTAACAATTCTGGTTGTCCTGCAGTTGCTTATGGGAGGAGGTGGTTCATTTTCTGCAGGCGGGCCTGGGAAAGGAATGCATTCACGGCTCTGTAAGTTTGGTGTAATCTGCTCCGTCATTATCTGTTCTGTATAAGTTCTTACTAACCTATGCATGCCTATCTGTCAATAGTATTGGTTCAGACTGAAAATTGCAATTCTCTTTTTTATTACTTTGAATAGATATTCTTTTTTATATGATGGCGAACCTATTCTTTTACTATTATTTTTATTTTTTGTATCTTGATATTTATTTCTTCCGTTTGGATGCAGATCTTAATGTCTTGAATGAGCATCAAGAAATTCAATCATTTTCTGCATTCAACAGTATCTTCAATAAGACTGGATTGTTTGGCATCTATGCGTGCACTGTAAGGGACA
Source organism: Carica papaya (assembly GCF_054855325.1). Classification (NCBI taxonomy): domain Eukaryota; kingdom Viridiplantae; phylum Streptophyta; class Magnoliopsida; order Brassicales; family Caricaceae; genus Carica; species Carica papaya. The sequence goes on along the minus strand of NC_142312.1, from coordinate 23,078,179 downwards.
TCATCTACTCATACCTTTTCCTATTTCTTGGTCTTCCTCTGCATTTAGTAGTGAAATATGCCAAAACATATTAGTGGTGTTTGTGGATAATTGTTTATCTGTGTGTTTCATTTACTTGTTTGGTATTCTTGCATTGATGTGAGAGATTACCAGAAGTATTTATGGGATATGTATATATAACAGATTTTCTCTTGATAGTTTCCTATCATATTTTCAAATGCATTTATGGCACTGAAAAGTTAGGTAACTAATTAATTAATTGCTTCCACTTGCAATTACTCTAACATGGGGGATGTTTGCTTTATGGATGCAGAGCTCTGATTTTGTGCCAAAAGCTGTTGATTTGGCTGTACGGGAACTGATAGCAGTGGCATCACATGGGCAAGGTTTGTTTTGATTTGCCTTGTTTTGTGCTGTTCCATGGGGTTATATTTTTAGTACAGAAATTTACCATGTTTTCATTTTTCTTTTAATTTCCTAGCTGTTCCTTCCCAGCTCCCTTCTGTCGTCATCCAATTTTCATTTGGCTTTCAAAAAGCTACATTTTCTTATTTTCTGTTTTCATCTGGGCAGTTAGCAAGGTACAACTTAACCGTGCCAAAGAGTCGACAAAATCTGCTGTTCTCATGAATCTTGAATCCAGAGTACTCTCTCTCTCCCTCTATATCTCATAGTTTTACTTTTTCTTTTCCTTGATTAAAAAAATATAACTTAGTTATTTGAGGTTTACTCTGTAATTATATTTTTAAATTCTCATTGTCTTTATTGGACCACTGTTTTTGCAGATGATTGTGGCAGAAGATATGGGAAGACAGATTTTGACATATGGAGAGAGGTATTTGTAGAGAGCAGTCTTTTTTGATCCCTTATCAAAGATTTTTATAAATAATTTTCCTGTAAAAATATTTTAGTTACTGGTTTTATTTACAAACGAGCTCATCCGAAGCGCAAATGAAGCCACTGCTAACTGCATTTATACAGTAGTGATTTAACTGGTTTTATTTACAAACAAGCTCATCCCATGCGCAATGAAGCCGCTGCTAACTGCATTTATGCACTGATTTCAGGAAGCCGGTAGAACAATTCTTGAAGGCTGTAGATGAAATCACTTTGGAGGACATAACAAGTCTTGCCAGCAAGATCATTTCTTCGCCTCTAACAATGGCATCTTATGGAGATGGTAATTATTTGATCATGGACTATGAGTTTATTTTTTGTTGTAAACTAATTCGTGAGTAACTTGTCGCTTCTTCTGTTGCAGTCTTAAATGTGCCGAGCTATGAATCTGTTAGCAGCAAGTTTCATGCAAAATGAGATCCTGTAGACATTTGTAGTTTGCTAATCGCAACTTTTTTAAAGAGCAGGAGGCTGTTTCCATACCATTTTTAGGTGTTGGAAGCTGTGAAATAAAAAAGTTGAAGAAGGTTGGGTGGATAAAATGGAAAAGTGATCCATGCATGACTTAATTTGTAACTTGCAAAATGAATGCATGAAATTTTGAATAGTTTCATTTATTGTTGACTCCCAAGCTACTAAAGACTTCGGGACAGCTTTCCTTTGCAACGTGAAAAATAAATTCAGTTTTTGAGGGGATAAATTTGTCAAATGCTTTTGACTTTTTGCTTATTCATCGTTGAATTTTAAGAATGATACGGATTTTGATTCCTGTATGTTTAAAAATGATTTAATAGATATGGGACTTTTGTGTTTTAATTAATCTGGGTTAACAAAAGAGTTGATGTTAAAACCAGTTTGGACAAGACTCATTTGAAATCTGTAACTTATTTTATTTTATTTTTTTAATTCAAATGAAATAAATCGAACTGGGTCAAACTGTTAATGTTTTTATTTATTTTGTTTTTTTTTGAAGTTTAAAATGTCATTTCGGTAGACTAAAATAGTTTTAAGTCAGGTCTTGTAGAAAGGACATCCATTATAAAATAAAAGTACCCAGCCCAATTGCAGGTACGGGCTCTTCTTCTGACTTTTTATTAGTCTCTGATTAGGGAAAACAAGAGGAGGGAGTGAAGAATTGATAGAGAAATTTATGAAATTAATTCAACTAAATAAATATATATCTACATATATTTGAGATTAAACTTCGACAAAGAAAATAGAGGAGTGGGAGAGAAGTTCCTTCTTTATTTTTTCGTTTCTGCATTTTCCTCTTCCTTTTTTTTTTTTTTTTTTTTGTTTCTTATCTTCTCCTCAATATTTTCTTAATCTCTCATGTCATGTACTGGAGAGAAGTAGAATAAACGAAGATTGATTAAAAAACAGAGTATCAAAGAAGACAAACATTGCCAAGCAGACGTATCCGACCGTGGGAGCTTTTAAAGTTTTGATTTTGAGCAGAGCAGAGAAAAATTAGAGAGGAAAGCTGAGTGTTTTAGGGAGTTTTTTGAACCCAAATAGAGGTATGTCACTCACCTCTTCCTTGTTGAGCATCCATTTGGGTAAATTGTTAAAGCACCCCTCTTTTATAAGCTTCTTACCTAAAAAGAAAATTGACTTCCTCTTCAATACTCTTTTTTTATTTTTTATTTTGTAAAATCTTATGAATGGACCTGATATTAAGTATATGTTGATGTAAATAATCATGTGTGTTGTTCCTGGTTATACATTAAGTTAATTTATTCATGAAAAATTTTTGTTTTACAATTGAGCACTAACAGTGTGGCAAAATGCTCAAAAGGATATGAGCTGTGAAATTCTTATTGAAACCTAGTAGTGCATTTTATTTGGGTATTTTCTTTCTTGTTTGCTTGTTTAGCCTAGCCAAAGTATTATAAGAAACGTCCTTTTGATTTTTCTTATAAAGGTTTATTTTTTTGTATTTTATTTTGATTAAAATGTATACATTCAGGTATCTTAAATGGATGTTGAAGATGCTGAAATTGTGAGAATGAATTGAAAGTATAGATTGCAATTTATGGAGTCAATCAACTTCAACTTCCCCAGTGTTTGGACGCACAGTATGATGTTTGTAGATCTCCAGGATTTCTTACTTGAGAAAAGTTGGTAGAAATATTGCATATAGATGCTTACTGGAAAATGTTTATGTGACGATTAATTCCAAGACAACTTGATACTATGATGTTTAACATTAATTAAAGAAAGTTAAAAGGCATTGTTTTGTTAGAATTCAGTATTTTCTTTGATTAATAATCATGAAGGAATTGCTAGTACATGAGTCATGTTGGACTAATTTATGCAAGATCCCAATAATTCAAAGTAGCATGGTTGTTTTCCTCAGCAGTAAGTACGCTGGCGGTGCCAGCAGTGTTACATTTTGCACTTGCATAAGAAATGCTTGAATGAGAACAAAAATAATTGCGAGTATGGATGCTTTTAAAGCATTCCAAGAATGGGAAAGGCCTCGTTGATGGCAATACCAGGATCCAAGGATGATAACTTGGTGATCTTGAATGAGCATGGTGTTGCAACATCTATATATTGTTTTCACCAACATGTTCTAGATATGGGTTTTGGAACATTGCCAATGAGTTAGTTTTTTATCCCTGTCATTTCTGGGGAGGCATACATAGTCTAGTATATGTAGTTACCTTATCGTGAAGCTAACTTTGACTCAATCAATGTCTGAATGCCAGATTGATGAACTTGTTGTGCAAGCAATTAAACTAGATGCCACAAGCAAACGGGGGAGGAAAGAAATTGAATCTTCGCATCTGTTTTGTCTGAAATGCTGTCCTCTTTACAGGTTAATACTTTTGTTTCTTTTGCTTTATTCGTTTATGCTTCAATATGACACATGCATGCATCCAGTGCACAGAACTTCATGGATTATTATGTTCTGTATTTGCAGCCATGGGTTCCCAGATTTCAAAAGGCACTTTCAACTTGTGCTAGGCAGGCTGAGAAAGAGTTGGAGCAATCATTGGCAAGTAAAACTATTTCTTATGCAGTTGAGGATGAACAGTTTGGAGTTGAAAGTCCAGAGCAAATAAAGTTGGACTCTTTAATCTCTCCTTCTCCCCTTGTATCCTGGCGTGCTGGCTGTGATGTTGAGAGAGGTAGACAACTGTTTCTGCTGACACCTCTTCCAATATCAAAAACATTATCATCCAAATTGGTGGATTCATCAAAACCTGCATTTGAAAGGTTTACTTTCACTACTACTCAGAACTAAGTTCACTTGCCACTATTCTCGAGAATCCAATGATCCTTTGCCTGAAGGTTCAGAGATATTGCCCATTTCAAATAAGCCTAGGGATTTGGCTGCAGCTCTGGCAGTAAAGATGCTAGAGGATGGTTTTTGTTGCTTGTCAACATCCCAAAGGAAAGACCACAGCATGCTTGTCATGACTCCATGCTTAAAAATGTCTCCTCCTAAATCTTATATATTGCTTGAACCTCTTTCTGAGTCCTGTTATCATGGCAATAACAAAGTTATTAGATCAACCCCATACCCAGTTGGAATTCACAGTTCCAGTGACTCACAGACTTCTGAATCCCCTGGAAGTGAATATCCTGGGGCTTTGGCTTTGAAATATCCTGAGCTTTTAGGAATCCAGCATGCTTATAAATCAGGAATTGGGAAGAATGACATTGAAACTTCACCAGATTGGTCATTCTCTCCTCCTAAAAGATGTGCTTTGTTGGAACCACTGGATGAGAGGTCAATTGAAAAAATTGGCAACAAATGCAACTTCCCAGTCATCTCTGATTTCATTCAGCCAATCGAGAATTCTCTATCCAAAGCAAATAATACTACAGGTGATTGTCAGAAAGCTTAGAAATTTCAATAGCTTCCTCTTTTTTCTTTTTTTAAAATCTTGTTTTATTGTTCTGATAATATTTAGTATGCTCAGTTAGCATATTGAGTTATGCCTTTCTTACTACAGAACCAGCTGGAGGCAGCTTTGCATTCATTGAAAGCACACCTCTGTGGAGGGAACCATAAAGCACAGTTCGGTCAGGCAAATGGCCTGGTGAGAATACTCTGGAAGAAAGAGTTGTGGACTAGGTTTGAAGCAGCATCTTCTTATGGGTTTCATTATAATGCCCCTACATTCCAAAAGGCCTCAAAGGAAGGATTCCTCGACATGCTGGAAGAGGCTTTTTGTGATGGAGAAAGTTTAGTACTTGATGTTTCAGGATCGTTAACCTTGTTTGTGCTCTTTGTATCCGTATTTGTTCATACCAGCTAAAATATACATGTATAAATCAGCACAGCTTTTAGTTCAAAATAATATATTTTTGTAATTTCTCTCCCAGTCTTTATATGTTGTGGTTCATATATAAAGCGACAATAGCCATTGTCAACATCCACAAGGGAGCCACACGTAGGAAAGATTTTGTTTTTCAGATGTCACTGGTCAATACTGCAACACTATGTATGATTGGTTTTACCAAATTTATGAACAAAAACTTCAACTTTTTAATTGAACGAAATGAAATGATATTATTACATTTATATTGTTACAAACACATATCATAATTAAATTCTATATAAAGTAAATTTAATATATGAGTAAATATTTAAAAACATTACCAAAATTTTGATTAAACCATCAAAACACAATTTCATTTTAGAAATTTATAACAATATGATTTCTCTGTTTTCTTAATATAATTTGTGATACTAGTTTGGCTGTTAAAATAATTAAACAATATATATGCATACATATATTTCTAGTCTATGTAAAATACTCTGTCTTTCTCAACAAATACTAGTTTCTCTCTTGTGCATATATATCTTCAGTCATTATCTCTCTTTTCTGAGCTAAAAAATAAAAATATTTACAAGTATTTTTTGCCCAGTTCTGTGTCTTTCTCTTCTCCATTACTTTCTATGTTGCATGTTCGAATATATCTTTTTGCCAAATTTACTGTCCTATATAACAAAAACTTCCTCTTTAACAGGGTGAGGGTTAACTCTCTGACAAATCTCTTATTCTCATAATTGAATCATTGAATCCTTTGACTGTACATACTCTAATCAAAGGACCAAAAAAACAAAAAAACAAAAGAAAAAACCAAAATGCAACCATTGAGTCTTTTGATTGCTTTAATTGCCCGCTGTATATTCACCGTGAAAGTGGCAAAGCTTCTTGAAACGACGGCATTAGCATCGCTAGATCGCTGCAAACCACTTGAAATGGCGGTATTAGCATTAGTTGATGATCAGGAACCACTTGAAACTGCGGTATTAGCATTGACTGGTAGTCAAACATCTCATAACCGGGGAGAAAATTACTTGACCCACCATTGTTAATCTTCTGATTCTCTGAACCAAAACCTTGCAGACTACCCACATTATCATTAAACCCAGGCACTGCAAAATTATCCGATGGAAGTGGTACGTTATTTTTATCAAGGAGCAACTGATCTCTTCTTTCTCTCAATCTTTGCAGGGTGAAATCCAGGCGACCCATCAGATTCATCAATTCTGATTTCGGCAATTCATCAAGGCTCTGTTCCGAAGTACAACTCTCTGCCTCCTTCGCTCCATCGATCTCGCTCTTCTCTTCTTGAATTTTTCTTTTCTTGGTTTCCAGAAAAGACGAAAGATCGACGTTTTCACTCCATTTTCCTTGTCGAGCATCACGATCAACACAGTTCTTGTAATTCATTACGATTTGTTTTACCTCCGTAGGATTCTCCGGCCAGGTATGGAGCTTACCGTCGGGAGCGAAACACAAGACGGAAACAGAGACGTCGGCCAATGTGGAAAGCTGGTGAGCCTTGAGTTTTAGAGTTTGGATTCTCTTCTTCCAGCTTGCATTTCTGGCATTGTTGTTAGCGATGAATTGGAGAGAGCGGTTTCTCTTGTTGGTGGGATTTGGAATTGAAGTTTCCATTGAGGAGAGAGAGACTGAGAAAGGGGGAAAGACGCTCCTGTATTTATTACCAAGATCTTTATTCTAACGGCTACTTTTTTTTTTGTTTTTTTTGTTTTTTCCTGAAGTCTTCGGGAACGAGGATTGTAAAACCGGGTCAGACCCAAAAGTGTTTTTTTAAAGCCCAAAGCGTAAATAAAATAATCTGTGGGCTTAAAAAACAATGTTGAACCTTGCATTTTAAATTCTTGGCAAGCACAAGGATAAATTTTTAGCTTATGATTTAAGCTTTGAAATTATTCTGCCTTCCTGTTGAGTCAAAGGGTATGTGGTAATTTCATTTTTAAAAAATTGGGTATGTGTAAGTTTCTGGTCGGTCTTCCAAAAACTTGTACTGATTGAAGTTTGTTTCTTATGTTAATAAGGAAAAGAAGATTTCATGTTCCTTTTTTTTTTTAAAATCCATTTTGTAAGTGATATCATTTAATTTTTACTTAATTTGTAAAGGATTCGTAATTTTACGGAGTTAGCCAAAATATCTAAAATTCTGGATGTTCAATATGATGTCCGTAGGATTTCTTAACTCTGAGAAATGCCAGTAGAGATATTGCATGATAAATGCTTTTAAACGGAAGAAATTGAAAACTAAATTAGATATAATCATCTGTAATCCATATTGAATTAGTTTGGTGTGCCAAAGGATTCAAAAATTAAAAGAAAAAAAAAACATCAATTTTAAAATTGACAGTTGTTTTTATGGATTGAAAGGAGGCTCTTATTTTAGAACTTGAGCGGGCTTCTGGTTGGTTTTCGAGCTTCAGTTGATGGAGATAAAAAGAGAGAAGGGGGGGGGGGACCTTGCTTCTGGCTTTTTATTAGTCTCTGTTAAGGAGAACGATCGGAGGATGTGAAGAATTTTTGGATTTATACAACTAAATTATATATATATATATATGTATATGTGAGGTGTAACACTTCAAAACTGTCATTTTAATGTATAATATTTTATAGATAAGAAAAAAGTATGTTTATTTTAAATTTTAATAATAATAAATAATATTTTATCGATAAATTTAAAATAAAATTTAAAATTATCAAATTGGTAGTATATGATCGATATATTATTTTTTTTTAGATTTTATATAATATATTTAATTTTATTTTTATTTTTATAAATTATTATTTATTTAATTAAATATAAAATTTAATTTAATTATATATAATAATTATTTATTTAAATATAAATATAATTATATTAATAAATAAATTTTTTTTCATTTCATATTTTTTATTATTATATATAATAAATAAAAATAAATTAATAATTTAATTAAAAATATAGACATATTATTTTATTATTTATATAAAAATATATTATTAATATATATAATCATCTAAATATAAAAAAATTTATTATTTATATTCGCCGTTATTATCATCAAATAACTATTATTGTAATGTATTATTTAATCGTTACTAAAATTTAAACATAAAACTGCAATTTTCTTCTTATCTTGCTTCCTTCTTTGTAACTTCATTTTCTTCTCGCGTTGAATGAGTACTTCCCGCCGAATAAAACCCTAGCACCATCGCTCCATCTATCTAGTCATGAAGTCCCATCGACTACTCAGCATAAGCACAAGCAGCATCCAGTTCCGCCACTTCGCCACGAAATACACAGCGAAAGTCACATCAACCTCCGCTTCTGGCCTTTCGCTCTCGGCTAGGGTTTCCCCTCCGCAAACTCTTCCCTACGACTCTCGGGGCTACCCAATTCCACGTCGGAACCTCATTTGTCGCGCTACCCACCTCATCCTCCAGTCCGCTAACCAATCAAATCCTTACACTTCCCTCCAAGACGACCCTTTCTCTGACCTCTCTGACTACCTCTCCTCCCTTTCCCTTTCCTTCACCACCTCCGAGGTTTCTGAGATTCTCAAATCCCTCAATTCTCCCTCCCTCGCTCTTCGCTTTTTCCATTTTTGCTCCTCTCTTTCCCCTAATTTCCAACACGATGCTTTCACCTACACTCGCATCATTCTTGTTCTCTCAAAGTCAACTCTCCCCAACAAGCTCGACCTGATTCGTTCTCTGCTTGCACAGATGGAGACATCCTCCGTGCGTGGGATCGTCTCCACTGTCAATATCTTGATTAGTTGTTTTGAGAGTGCTGAGGATTTGGATAGGTGCATTGGGTTTGTCAAGAAATGGGGCTTGAAGATGAATCCTTACACCTACAAATGCTTGCTTCAGGCTTATTTGCGGTCTCGGGATTCGAGTCGGGCATTTGCCGTGTATGTTGAGATGGAAAGGAAAGGGTATAAGCTCGATATATTTGCTTATAACATGCTTTTGGATGCTTTGGCCAAAGATGAGAAGGTATGGTTTTTTGCCTTCTCATTGTTGTTACTGCCATTACTATTATTGATTTGTTCTTTGAGGACTGAGTTTTTAGCTGGTCTTGCATTTATTCTGCACTTTTGTGGTTTTTGCATATTGATCAATGTGGTAACTTGTAAAACCTTATTATTATTTTTGTTGTGATTTTTGGATTTAAATTTACTTTGTTTTTTCTTCATTTTATTATTATTATTATTATTATTATTATTATTATTATTATTATTATCATTATTATACGGAGCTTGTTGATTTATCTGTGGTAGAGATGTTAGTTTATGTGGTCTTGGTGTTGCCTTATCATGTCGTGCCTATGTGCATTTGGTTTTTGATGAAACATCTACCTGAGCTTACTGTTCTTGTGCCTTGTATGAATCAATTTTGACAAGTAGCTAAGACAATTTTCAATTGGAAATATGGATTTTGCTTAAAGTTATAAGCATCCATGTTATGTTTCTGTGTGATTTTATATGGTTGCATCTACAATGCAGTAACCTGATGTTGTAGATAGCATTATGACAAGTATTTGCACTTTTGAGCTGAATGTTATTTGGCAATGAGTGTCATATGTCAGACCCAAAAAGTAGGCTTAAGATTTTGGAGTGGACATTTATATGTCAGTGCTTCTTGCTCTAAACGTTGTTACTGGGAATGCGTGAACCTTATTTGAATCTAGCCCTGAAAAGTATTGATGTTTTCTTGTTTTTAATATTTCATAAGGGTCAAGTGAACTTTGACTTTTTTTATTGGTTGGTTTAAAATGAAGAAGTTGGTCACGTATGTGATTAATATAAAGACCTGGTTGATCTTCAAGAAAATTAAGTTTCTAGACCCTGATTGTCTGATCTGCAGCCTCTTGACAGGTTGACCAGGCCTACAAGGTTTTTGAAGACATGAAAAGGAGATATTGTGATCCTGACGAATATACTTATACAATTATGATCAGAATGAGCGGAAAGTCTGGGAGACATGATCAATCACTGGCAATTTTTGATGAAATGATATCAAAGGGTTGTGCTCCTAATTTAATGGGTTATAACACTATGATTGAGGCACTTTGCAAAGCCCGAAAGATTGAGAAGGTCATTAGTTTATTCTCTAAAATGGTTGAGAGAGATTGTCAACCCAATGAGTTTACATACAGTGTCATCCTGAATCTTCTGGCTGCAGAAGGGCAGTTGGCTAAACTTGATGAAGTCGTTGAAATATCAAAGAAGTACATGAATAAGTCGATATATGCATTTCTTGTAACGAAACTGAGCAAACTGGGTCATGCTGGTGAAGCACACCGGTTGTTTTGCAACATGTGGAGCTTCCATGATAAGGGAGACCGGGATGCCTATAAGTCAATGCTGGAAAGTTTGTGCAATGCTGGTAAAACAACTGAAGCTATTGATCTGCTTAGTAAAATCCATGAGAAAGGAATAACCACTGATACTATCATGTATAACACAGTACTCTCAGCTCTTGGGAAGTTAAAGCAAATATCCCATCTTCATGATCTTTATGAAAGGATGAAACAGGACGGGCCTTTACCTGATATATTTACCTACAACATTTTGATATCCAGCTTTGGCAGGACTGGCAAAGTCAATGAAGCTGTTAAAATTTTTGAAGAACTTGAGAACAGCAGCTGTACAGCTGATGTTGTCTCCTACAATTCTTTGATCAACTGCCTTGGGAAAAATGGTGATGTTGATGAAGCTCACATGAGATTTAAGGAGATGCAAGAGAAAGGACTCAATCCTGATGTTGTCACATACAGCACACTTATTGAATGCTTTGGCAAGACAGATAGAGTTGAAATGGCCTCCAAATTGTTTGATCAGATGATCTGTGAGGGCTGCCTTCCTAACATTGTTACATACAACATTTTACTTGACTGTCTTGAGAGGAATGGGAGAACTGCTGATGCAGTTGATCTGTATGCAAAACTTAAACAGCAGGGTTTGACACCTGATTCAATTACATATTCAGTGCTTGAACGATTGCAAAGTGGTTCTCATAGGAAAGTCAGGGTTCGGAGAAAGAATCCCATTACTGGTTGGGTTGTTAGCCCTTTAAGGTGATTGGGATTAATAAATGGATTTGTTGGAGCATTATGTCAAAGGGTTCTTGCACTGATTGTTGACCTCTACACTTAAGTGCTTTTTCCTTAGTCTCCACTAGAGCTTGTCAAGACTTGGGAGAATGGGAAAGTTGCATTTGATAGGTGCTTTTACAAATGCAGCTTTTAGTCTACCAGCACTCTACTTGGACCTAATGCTAGGGATCGGTAGATTCATTTTTAAGCGCATGCAGCTAAAAGCAGCCATCCTCAGCAGCTGAAACATTTTTTTCCCCGATAATAATGGTCTGGTGAAACATCTCTTTCATAATCCACATCGGTCAGCCTCCTCATCTGTCTCTTCTTAGAGATATCAGGATCTATCTGAAGATTATTGTGAATTTGATTTCTTCAAGGAAGATTGGAGCCAGGTGACTACTAACTTTGGTTCTTTTACTCTTCCTTTTGTTTATTAGTGATTTTACTGTTTTACTTTTCATTCTATCACAATTATCTTTTCACATGTTCTTATTGTTTTGTTTTTCCCTCTAAATACTTGTCGATTTGATACTATTGTGATTTCATATTATAGTGACCTGGTTGTTTATAACTTTAGATTCTCTTCTATAAAAATAAAGTGTTAGATCTTGATATCTTATCTGGTCTTTGTGCTCTGCTGCATTTGTTATGTGGCACTGGTTGTATAGAAGTGCGGAGAAGGTTGGGCACAGTCAGGCCGTGAGGTGGTGATGGTGGATCGTCCTTGAATTCTAGCTGTCTGATGTAAAGAGATTTCTGAGGTATGGTGGGTCGGCAACGGAGTCGAGCACACGCATAGTGATCTTTATTGGGACCGGAGCAGTAATCCTACCATAGTCGATTGCTGGTTGTGGTTAAAAGGGAACTTATTTGATGCTTGTGGATTTTCTGGATTTATTTATTTTTAAAATTTACTTGACTTTTAGTGTTATTCAAAGACAATTATTTACACATTTTTAATGTATAAAATGATAGCTCTTTTTGTGGAGATTTTGTTTGTAGTACTAGAAACCTATTTTTCATTTCCATTTGCTCCAAATCCCTAAATAATTCTTCCCCAAGTGCCAACATTTTTTGAGAAGGCAAACATTTACTCAAGAGTCCCCCTTCCCCTTATGTCTTTGAAATCTATATGAAACTAAATACTTCTCAAGAGCATATCCTATGATATGGATGAATTTTCACTGTCTCAAAAGTGAGGAAGATGTTCGTTGGAACCTAACATGAATAGCCAAACAATCCCGAAGTATTACATCATGAGCACCGATTTATAAGAAATGGATACTAAAAGATCTTAGCATGAGTTAAGATCGTGGGGAGAAACATACTTGGCAGACTCTCAATAACACACAAATAGAGCAATGAAATAACTAGATCATCTAAGACTACTCCAATAATGATGCGGGAAGGTATGAGAATGATTGAATCAACTCTTATAACTCACTTAACGTTATGTAATATTGAAATTTTTATCGCCTAAATAAATTTTTCTCTCTAATTGAATTAATAGTTTTAAAAGAAATGCAAAAACAAAGATTAGGAAAAATAAAAAAGAAAAGAAAAAATATTACAGATTTATCGATAAGTTGATCTCCGCTTCTTATTTCAATAAAATTTTTGAAAATTCATGCTTTTCGAAGAATTTAAAAAAACTAAATTAACAAAAATATTAAAAGAAGAAAAGCTTAAACTTTTAAGAATTTCTTTCAAATTGATGGTAATTAGTGTGTTTATAACGTATAAGCAAATGCCTATTCATAGTATTTTTTGGACAATTATATGAGTACAAATTTTTGAAATAAAATAATAAAATGTATCTTATATAAAATTTTTAGATAATTATATAATAAAATATTTATGTTATCTTATTTAAATACAAAAAAATTAATTAAATAATTATAAGAAATATATTTATAATAAAATAATATTAAAATATGATAAAACTTATCTCATATGATTTCTATGTAAAACACATGAGAAAATTAATTTAGATATGTGGAATTTAATTTTAAAAACATGGCGAATTAAAAATGGATCTCAAAATTTTTAAAAATAAAAAATAAAAAATAATAAAAATAATTAATTAATTAAAAGGTGGAGAACGGGCCAACTAGGTTTAGGTAACCCAGGCAGGTTGGACTAGCTGGTACGTGCAGGCCGCGGGTCAGGCGCTAGGCCAGTTGGGCTGGTTCTAGGCTCGTCGGCACAGAGCACGAGCGTTCTGGCCTTTGGGCCTATGCACATGCGGCGGGCTCCGTGTGTGATGCTTGCAGGCCTTTTGGGTCGTGCGGCAAAGTTATTGGGTCCGCCTGTGCGCGGGCCTTGCTGCACCCATGCGTATGCTGCGCGCATGTGGACTGCGTACGCTTGGTTTGTGTGGGCCATCTTCCTCAAGCGTGAGCTTTCTTATAATTCTTTAAACTCATTAATCTTACTTGGGTCTTAAGTCTTTTGGCTTGAACAAACTTGATCCATTTTTTGGAATAATCCCAACTAGGAAAATAGTTAGAGATTAAATTACTTTCCTGTTTTGAATTTCTCTATTTAGGAAACTGGAACTTACTTTCCCATTTGAGTTGTTCCCGTTTAGGAAATAAAAGGATGTTGACATCACTTTTCTATTTGGGATGGAACATTCGAGAATCTTTACGTTCGCACGTTTGTTGTGCTATGTGCGTATGACCACGTGTTAGGGCGAACTTGCGGGTAATCATTCTGCAAGAGTCCGAATTTTCATGGAGTTCCTTCTTAGTGCAAGATCACATCGTTGAGATTAATTCTAGACTGTCTAGGATCACATTAAATAAGAAGAATAGTGTTGATTCGTCTTTTCTTATGGCAAAGTGCGATATGTACTATAAAATATTTAATGAATTAAAGATAAAACATTTGAAATATCGGGAAGAGAAGGAAAAGAAATCGATACCATAAAAAAAAGAATGAAGAGACTTTGGAGGTAAAGAAGGTGTTCGACATAAGGATTTCAGTTACAATAGAAATTTACTCGAAATAAAGCTCCAAATACAGAGAGGTGGCATAATGCATAAAGAACATCGACATGCATGCGGCTTAGGATTACGTTAAATTTTATGTTCAAAGTATGTTTTTAATTAGAATTCGAATTATGTTTTTGAGTAAGACTCTAATTTAATTTTGTGTATAAATACCACTTTAAATCAATCAGTAAAAAGCTAAGTTCTTTCTTCTCAAAATTCTCCAAGTTTAAGAGAAGCTAGAAAACAGAGGAGCATGCATAAGCATCCTCTGTTTTCTTTCCCTCTCTCTCTCTCTAAATTCTCTCTCTAAAATTATGGCAAAAATTGTGATCGGTTTGATTGAAAATCAATAAGTGGTATCAGAGCCATATGATCTTAAGGGATCTGTGAGAAGAAATCAAGAAAACAAAAATACGGAATGACAACAAACTCGACTAGCACACTAAATCCTCCTCTATTTACAAGAGAAAATTATCACGTATGGGCGATAAAGATGGAGACATACCTGCGAGCCCACAGCCTATGGAAGGTCGTGGAAGATGATGCAGAACCAGCATCATTGAAAGAGGATGCAACAATAAACCAATTAAAGAGGTATGAAGAAAACTTCTCTAAGAAACCTCGGGCTTCGTCTTTTTTGCATACGGTAATATCAGATTCGGTATTCTCCAGAATAATGAACTTGAGAAACCCAAAACAAGTATGAGACAAGTTGAATGAGGAGTTTGAAAGTGATGAAAGAATCAAGATGGTGAAGATTCTGAACCTGAGAAAGCAATTTGAAACACTGAAGATGACAGAGGCAGAAAGCGTAAAAGAGTATGCCTTAAAACTTCTTGATACTGTAAACTAGATCAGATTGCTCGAAGAAGACTTCGAAGACAGAAGAGTAGTTGAAAAAATATTGGTGAGTCTCCTTGTCAGATTCGAGGCCAAAATCTCGGCGATAGAAGAAACATGCAATCTCAGAACTCTCTCGGTTGCAGAACTATTGGGCAAGCTGTAAACATTGGAGCACATGACAACTTTGAGAGAAACAAACTCCACCGAAGGAGCACTAGTAGCTACATAAAACAGAAGCAAGAATCCAGGTAAAGGAAGAGGAGGAAGAAGAAATCAAGATGATCAAGTCACACGATCAACACAAAATTTAAACAAGTATAACAATAAGTAGCAAAAGAGATTACCAAACTGCAGAATATGTGCTCACAATAACCACCTAGAACAAGACTGTTGGTATAAAGGGAAGAATCCGATCAAGTGTAATTACTGCAAGAAGGGCGAACACGTCGAAAATGTGTGCTGATGGAAAAAAAAAATTAAAGGGAACACAACTGCTTCTTCTACTCAAAATCAGTCTCAACAAGAAGTAAATTATACCGAAGAAACTAAAGGAGAAAAGCGGATGTTTATGGCACTCAGTGAGCAACCAGATGAAGCTGACACTCACTGGATAATTGATAGTGGCTGTACAAGCCACATGTGCAAAAACGAAAGAATGTTTTCTGATTTTAACAAGGATACAAAGCTCAACATAACTCTAGGTGATGGAAAGGCATTAAGAGCAGAAGGAAAAAGAAGCATCGCAGTAACCACGAACCAAAGAAAAAAGGTCATACCTGAAGTCCTGTATGTGCCTGGCTTAAGGCAAAATCTGTTAAGTGTGAGCCAAATAATCAGAAAGGGATACACCGTGGTCTTCAAGGAAAATTCATGCTCCATAAAAGACTCACGTGAGTATGAAATTGTAAACATTCCAATGATCAATAAAAGCTTTACCTTGAAGCTATAAGGAGTTGAAGAAAAATTAAAGTGTGCTACTCAAAGCGATACTATTTTATGGCATCGAAGATTTGGACATGTGCATCTTGAAGCCCTTAAGAAAATGAACTTATTAAAATTGAGTCCAGATCTCCCTAAAATCATAGGAGAAAACTGGATTTGCCAAATCTACCAATTTGGGAAGATGCACAGATAACTCTTCCCTTCAAAGTCTTCTTGGAGAGCAAGTAACAAGCTTGAATTGATCCACACAGACATTTGTGGTCCTATGAGCACAGAGTCACTAAACAACAATAGGTATTTCATCCTGTTTATTGATGATCACTCTAGAATGACATGGATCTATTTCCTAAAAATAAAGAATGAAGCTCTACAAAAGTTCAAGGAGTTCAAAGCTGAAACAGAAGCAGAAAGTTGAATGAAACTAAAGTGTTTGAGGTCAGATAATGCTCTGGAGTTCACTTCAACGGAGTTCAAGGATTTCTGTATTAAAGAAGGCATAAAACGACAGCTAACAGCCCCCTACTCTCCACAGTAAAATGGAGTATCAGAAAGAAAGAACATAACTGTGGTTGAGATGGCAAAAAGCTTACTCAAGGATAAACAACTACCTCTGCAATTTTGGTGTGAAGCCATGAATACCTCTGTATACCTGTTGAACCGACCTCCCTCTCGGGCTGTTGAGGGAAAGACCTCATATGAATGCTGGAGTGGAAGGAAGCCTGCTACAAGGCATCTACGGGTGTTTAATTCCATCTACTATTGTTATGTAGCAGAAGAGAAAAGGAAGAAGCTTGATGACAAAGCATAAATTTGTATCTTTTTGGGTTATAGTATAGAAACAAAAGGATACGGGGTCTTAATACTAAGACCAAAAAAGTTATGATTAGAAGGGATATGGTAATTGATGAAGCATCTCACTGGGATTGGAATGATGAAAAGATAATCCCCGATGATATAAGTACTACTTCAAAACAAGCTCAATAAGAAAATGAAAAAGTGAATAATCAAGAGTCACAAAAATCACCAAATAAAGGGATAAGAAGCTTATTTGACATCTATGCTCAATGCAACATTGTTGTTGCAAAGCCAACAACTTTTGATGAAGCTGCTCAACATGAGGTTTGGAGAAAAACAATGGAAGAAGAATTGAACATGATCAAGAAAAATGCCACTTGGTCCCTGGTTCCCAAACCAAAAGGTAAAAATGCAATCAGAGTTAAATGAGTCTTTTGGCTTAAAATGAACCCAGACGGCTCAATCAATAAGAACAAAGCATGCCTGGTACTAAAAGGTTATGCTTAATTGTCAGGAGTGGATTTTGGAGAGACATTTGCCCTAGTAGCAAGACATGAAATGATAAAGTTTCTGTTTGCTGTGGTAGCACAAAGATGTTGGCATGTCTTGCACCTTAATGTAAAATGTGCTTTTTATAATGGTGAATTGGAAGAGGACATATTTGTCAAGCAATTGATGGGATTTGAAGTAGAAGAGAAGGCTGATCATGTGTATAAATTACATAAAGCACTGTATGGCTTGAAGCGAGCTCCTAGAGCATGGTATGGCAGAATTGATGCATACCTGCTCCACTATGGGTTTAAAAGAAGCAAGAACGAAGCAACCCTATATGTCAAACACCTAAAGGCTGGAAAAATGGTCATCATCTCATTGTATGTTGATGATATTCTCATAACTGGAAATGATGAACAAAGAATGGAGGAACTTAGAACACAACTAGAACAGGAATTTGAGATGTCAAACCTTGGGAGAGCAACCTATTTTCTGGAAATGGAGATCGCGCAATATCAGAAAGGAATCTTTATATCACAAAAGAAGTATGCAAGGGAATTGCTCAAAAAATTCAAGCTTGAAAATTGCAAAGCCGTATCTACACCTCTCATACCATATATTAAACTGTCAAAAGCTGAAGAAGAAGAAAGGGTGAATGAGAAAGAGTTCAGGAGTAAAATTGGCAGCTTACTCTACCTAACTGCCACTCGACCAGATCTAACTTATGCAACCAGCCTGTTATCTCGATTTATGAATTCACCAAGACAATCACACATGGTAGCAGTTAAGCATATCCTAAGATATGTAAGAGGAACCACTGATTTGGGAATCCATTTTCAAGCTCACACAGAAGGAGAGCTTCTAGGATACACGGACAGTGACTGGGCAAGAAGTGTGGAGGATGCTAAAAGCACATCGGGTTATGTTTTCTCACTTGGTTCTGGTGCGTTTTCATGGTCGTCAAAGAAACAAGAAATTATTACATAGTCATCCGCCGAAGTTGAATACATAGCAGCAGCAGGAGCTGTAAATCAAGTTCAATGGTTAAGGAAAATACTAGATGATTTACAGATGCTTTCCACTGAACCTACAATCCTCTACATCGACAATAAATCAGCAATCGCGATTGTTAAGAATCCGGTGTTGCATGGAAAGACTAAGCATATAAAGGTCAAGTTCCACGCTATAAGGGAAGCAAAAAAGGAGAAAGAAGTAAACCTAGTACACTGTGCAACAGAAGATCAAGTAACAGACATCTTTACCAAGTCCTTGTCGAAAGATAAATTTGAAGAACTAAGGAAAATGTTGGGGATGACTAAAATTCTTAAAGAGGAGTGTTCGACGTAAGGATTTCAGTTAAAATAGAAATCTACTCGAAATAAAGCTCCAAATACAGAAAGGTGGCAGAATGCATAAAGAACACCGACATGCATGCGATTTAGGATTACGTTAAATTTTGTGTTCAAAGTTTGTTTTTAATTAGAATTCGAATTATGTTTTTGAGTAGGACTCTAATTTAATTTTGTGTATAAATACCACTTCAAATCAATTAGTAAAAAGTTAAGTTTTTTCTTCTCAAAATTCTCCAAGTTTAAGAGAAGCTAGAAAACAGAGGAGCATGCATAAACATACTCTGTTTTCTTTCCCTCCCTCTCTCTAAAATTACGAAAAAAATTGTGATATGTTTGATTTAAAATCAACAGAAGAATTATCACATCAATTCTTGAAAGTTTAATTAATCGTAATTGATCGAAACTCTATAAAAGTACATTATCTGCTTGCTACTATTGCACCATTTCTAAAGGGTAGGGAAGACTAACTACTCAACTATCCTAACGACTAACTAGCAAGAAGCAATGCTCCTAAACCCAAATCTATAGATTTTAAGATAAGTTTCAAAATGCACAAAAGAATAATAAATGTAACAAATTTATTATATTGCTCATGATAGAACTACAAACACGATTCACCTAATAATGTATAAAGATAGAAACATGAATTGTATAAATATTAATTATTATTTATTTTTAGAAAAGAGCCTTAGCTTGTTTTGGGTACTAGATGGTGAGTCAGCTTATGGATGGCTTCGAACTCTAATGGATCGAGCTTATCCTTTTCTATCACTCGTGTTATAAACCAACCAAAACCATTAGTGAAGATAACGTCGAATCTATGGGTAAGCCAAATCATTTAAAATTATGGTCATCATCTCAGTAGTCAATTACTTACTTAAAGCTACAACTGAATGTACCCATTTTCCATGCTACACCTCACCAACAACTGACACGTGTATCTCCCATCTGATCTGCTTCAAACACTTTCTTTACTTCGTCTACTTAATTACACGTGCCATCATCCTATTTGACAGCATGTCACGTGTGAAATAGATTATTTTATATCATTACCATGTTTGATGTATTTTCATGAATTATATGTTTGTCTAGCTGTCACGAACTCCTCCTCTCCCCAAAAGGTGAATCCATTGTATGCATACATATACGTATATATATATCATGAACCCCTCCTACCCCAAAAATGATTCAGATATTGTATACATATATATACATACACACACATTAACAGAAACAGCAGATAACTAGGCGCTCAATATTTTGATCTGGGTTTAATGGAGAAACTAGAAATGGTTGAAGATCCAAGGTGCTGCTTAATGGTGTTGCATCATGACGATCATAAGCATGCAAAACAAGAAGATGATCTCTGGGTGATCATGGAGAGTAGTGATGAAGATAATCATACATACAACACGATGTCGTCATCATCATCCTCCTCCTCCTCCTCCTCCTCCTCTCTAGGGGATACAAGCAGCCATTCAAATGGATCTTCATCATCAGCAGCAGACATGGTATATGATGCATCTTCGTCATCTTCAAGTACTTGTTCATCTCCTAATTCCAGTGGACCTTTATATAAATTGTTGGAGCTCATGGACCAGCTTCCCATCAAGTGAGTTACATGCATGATCAATTAACAGTACCCATATATATACACATATATAGCTAGAGAATATTTTTAACTAAATTCATTGATTCATTAATTGTCATGCACAAAACAATTATAATCTAATAAAAATAACCTCAAATGAGAACAAATACAAATTTCAAGAATATAGATGTACACATTTATATTAAATAATTTTTATGTTGGGTGCAGGAGAGGGCTTTCCAGGTACTACAATGGCAAGTCTGAGTCATTTACTTGTCTGTCAAGGGTGAGGAGCATCGAAGAATTAGAAAAGAAGGAAAATCGTCCTTACAAGAGAAGAAAAATGAAGTCATTCTAGCAGCTATGGAGGTTAGTTCACGGATACCCAGAAAGCCCACCATTTCAAAGAAGATGTGAAGAATTTTTTTTTTTTTTTTTTTCCATTCCCGGCCAGAAATGGAAACTGTAGGCCTCCTCTGCTTCTTCTGCAGAACCACACTTTTGTTATTTTGCCTCGTTGTATATTATTTTTACTTTTTTCTTTTAACCTACATGTTTTTGCTATACAAGCAGGTTGTATCTATATACACGCATACAAATTTATATAGAGAGGAACAAGCTTAATTTACTACTATAAGTAGTTAATTACTTATTAAAATGATATTTATTGTGAAATCCAAAGGAAACTTTTGATGGCTTTAGAAGTTTGATAATTAATTATCTCCAACAATTAGTAGTAATTAACCTACTGCATATTGTAATCATGCTCTAGCCCTACCATATATTACAGTCATGTTCTTTCCCTCAATTTGTTGCGTAACTTATAAGCACCATTACCTCCTTTCCTTTTTGGTAAAGATAAAGATCCAGATCGAAAGTTCTTTTGAAATTAACTAATTTATCTACAATCTTAGGCTTATTGATTCTGCGGCTTCATTCTCTTAATAAGTTTCTTGGTAAAGGGTAGACCCATTTTGCTTTCAAAGACATTGTTTTTTTTTTTATGCTTTTCTTGGTAAATGTGTTTAGTTCTAAACATAAAATTTTTTTAAAAAAAATAAAAAATAGAGGAGCCAAATTCAGAAAATAAAGCACCTAAATATAACAAAATTGATAAATCATGTGCAATAATAGTTTCATATTTTTATAAATTTATCAAAACATCAATCACCATCCTTCCATCATAATGCTTTTTAACATTATCCACAAGACTTGTCCATAGAATCTATATCACACTAAAGCATTATTTTAATATAATATGCATCCTCATTCATGCATCAATTGATTTAATATATTCAAAAATAAAAAATATAAACCTGACATGATATAATACAAATATATTATAATTGACAGGAGTAGAGCCCTGTAAACTCTTAACAATAATAATATAAATTTTAACATCTTGAAATCACCATTGGAAGTTAATATCTACGTTATTATTTGTGCATAATATGCAACCAATTTTAAAATTTTAACCCTCCCAATACAGCTCAATTAAACAATGGTTCTTATATTATTCTATTTCCCTCTAAAATTATCTATATACTCAAAATTTTTTTAATTAGACAAAATCTATATTTCTAACTAATTAAAAAAAATCTAAATGTAAAAAAAAAAGTATAATTTCATTGATAAGAAACTTTTTTATAACGGCATTTACAACAGTAATCTATTAGATTCTATTGCGAATAATAAACTCAATTTTCTATATGAATAATCCATATAATTCCTCAAAAAAGATATACAATCTTTTATTAGATTCTATTACGAATAATAAACTCAATTTCCTATCTGAATGGTCCATATAATCCTTCAAAAAAGATATACAATTTTTTATTAGATTCTATTTGCTTGAAACACTTTCTTTACTTACTCTATTTAATTACACATGTCATCATCCTATTTGACAACATGTCCTGTGTAAAATAGATTATTTTATATCATTACAATGTATTTCCATAAACTTTATGTTTGTCTACCTCTCATGAAACCCTCTCCCCCAAAAGTGAATCCATTGTATACAAATATATATATATATATGTATCTATATTATCTATATCGTGAACCCTTTTACCCCAAAAGTGAATAGATATTGCATACATACATACACCAAAAAAAAAAAAAAACCTATTAGTAGAAAATAGCTAGGCGCTCTATGCTTTGATATGGCTTTAATGGAGAAAATACAAATGGTTGAGATCTAAGTTGCTTAATGGGGTCGTATCATGATGATCATAAGCATGCAGAATAAGAAGATGATCTCTGGGTGATCATGGAGGGTAGTGATGAAGATAATCATACATACAATATGATGTTATCATCATTATCATGCTCCTCTCTAGGGGATTCAAGCAGTCATTCAAATGGATCTTCATCATCATCAGTAGACATGGTATGTGATACATCTCCGTCATCTTCAAGTACTACTCCATTTCCTAATTCTAGTGGACCTTTATATAAATTATTGGAACTCATGGACCAACTTTCCATCAAGCGAGTTTTAAGTATGATTTGATACATACACCAATTTAACCTAATAGAAATAACTTCAAAATGGAAACATATATAAAATTTCAAGAATACATATGTATATATATAGATATGTATTGAATAACTTTTCAAGTACTATAATCGCAAGTCTAAGTCATTTACTTATCTGTCAAGGGTGAGGAGGAGCATAGAAGAATTAGGAAAAAAGGAAAATCACCCTTACAATAGAAGAAAATGAAGTCATTGGTGGGTTAATGGATACTCATAAATTATAGGTTAGGTACCAATTAGAAAAGTAGGAAAATTTTGAGTGAAAGTTTCTCTATATAAGGTACAAAGAAAACCAAATAATTGTTTGAACAGATGAATGATTTTTATTGATGGATGGTGGTGAATTTATAAGTAAAGGAGTCCTAGAATTTAGCAACTCACAACTACAAAATAGCGAAGAAAATAAAAAAAGAAGACTAACGGCTAGCAGATCATGACTAGATTTTTAGGGCGTGTGTGGTTTGTATTTTGTTGGGTTCCACCTTAACTCCTTGGATAAGTGACAATGTAACCCAAATACTCAAGTTTCTGCTGCTCAAATCTAAATTTTTTAAGCTTCACATAGAACTAGTGTTACCTCGAAATTTCTAGTACCTGTCTCACATGATCAAGATGCATAGCTCAATATGGACTGTAAATTATAATGTCATAAAAAAGTACAAGAACAATCTTATAGAGGTAAGGCCAGAAGATGGAATTCATCAGGGCTTAAAATGCTGATTGAGCATTACACAAACTGAAAGGCATCACCAGATAATCATAATATCTATTATGAGCGCGAAAAACAGTCTTAGGAAATGGATGTACTTTGACCTGATGATATCCAACAATTAAGTCTAGTTTGGTGAAATAAGTTGCCTTATTTAACTCATCCAGCATGTCATCTACTATTGAAATAGCAAAATGGTCCTTAATTGTAATAGAATTAAGGGTCTTGTAATATGTCCAAAAGTGCCAAGGGCCATCTTTCTTGCGAACAAATAATATCAATGAGGAGAAGGGTCTAGTATTAGGTTTAATCAACCCATCTTAAAGCATGTCATTTACCTGCTTTTCAATTTTATATTTTTAGAAGTGTGCATATCGGTATGGTCTCACGTTAATTGACTATGTTTCTTCCTTGAAAGTGATGTGTTGATCCAGTCTTGTCCTGGTGGCTGTTGGTAGGGCTCCTTGAACACATCTTTATACTCAGTCAACATCTTTTGCATGTCTAGGTCAACTTCGGTTACTTCCGACTCTACTTTGGCCAACATACAGATAGCACACACCGAGTGTCGCTAGCTTACCTCCCTGGTCACCTTTTTGAGAGAAGCAATATGGATAGGGAGCATTAAGTGATGTTCTGTGGCATTCGTTCCACTAGAATTTCATTATGAACTATGTCTAATTACAGACAACTGGTCTAAGCATGTCCAGCCACTGTATACCTCACGCTAAATCCAAAATAATTAACGATAAAGCAAATAGATTGAGTGTGATTAAGATACCTTGTATCGTGATTAGAATGTCTTTGAATCGGCCTCGACAATTGAGTGGTCAATTGTTTTTAACCTTAATTGAAAAGGACCAGGTGGACACGACTGACAGCCATAACAGATCTACTATCCACTCACTAACGAAGTTGTGAATAGAGTCACTATTGATGAGGACCACCACTGGGTGTTTCTTGATGCATCTCTATCATCTTCAAATACTACTTCATTTCCTAATTCTAGTGAACCTTTATATAAATTGTTGGAGCTCATTGACCAGCTTTTCATCAAGTGAGTCATATGTATGATTTGATACATACACCAATTTTAACATAATAGAAATAACTTAAAAATAAAAACATATACAAAATTTTAAGAATACATATGTGTGTGTGTATATATATATGTATTGAATAACTTTTATGACGGGTGAAAAATTTTTGAGTGAAAATTTCTCTGTTTGGGGTGCAAAGGAAACCACATAATTTCTTAAATAGATGATTGATTTTTATTGATGGATGGTGGTGAATTATACATAAAGGAGTCCTATAATTTAGCAATATACAATTGGAAAATAACAAAGAAAATAACAAAAGATGACTAATGGCTGACAGATTGTGAACATATTTTTAGGGTATGCGTGGTTTTTATTTTTTTGAGGTCCACCGTAACTCCTTAGGTAGTGACGACATGATCCAAATACTCAAGTTTCTACTGCCCGAATGTAAACTTTTTGAGCTTCATATAGAATTGGTGTTGCCTCAAAATTTTCAGTACCTGTCTCACATGATCAAAATGCATAGCTCAATGTGGACTGTAAATTACAATGTCATCAAAAAGTACGAGAACGAACTTACAAAAGTATGGCCAGAATATGGAATTCATCAAGACCTAAAATTTGGATGGACCATTACATAAGTTGAAGGGCATCACAAGATATTTATAATATCTATTATGAGTGCGGAAGACAGTCTTAGGAACATCAGGTGGGTGTACTCGAACTTGATGATATCTAATAGTTAAGTCTAGTTTGGTGAAGTAAGTTGCCCCATTTAATTTATCCAGCATGTCATCTACTGTTGAAATAGCAAAACGATCCTTAATTGTAATAGAATTAAGGGTCTTGTAATATGTGCAAAAAGTGCCACGTGTCATCTTTCTTGCGAACAAATAATATAGGTGAGAAGGGGCTAATATTAAGTTGAATTAGGCTATCTCAGAGCATGTCATTTACCTACTTCTCAATTTTATATTTTTAAAAATGTGCATACTGGTTTAGATCTACTTCCTATTTAATCGCGACCAAACGATCCAGATCAAACGCGATGGACGACATATATAAAAGAAGACGGTATAAATAATCCTCTTCACACCAAACCCTAACCCTAACCGACAGACACCTTCGCTGGAGAAGAAGACCCAGCCGCTGGGAATGAGAGCTGCCGTCACCCACCGCCGCGCCAGAGCGACTTCCGACCGCCAAAAGAGGTAAAAAAAATTTCTTTGCTCGGAATTCAATTTTAAACACCCCCATGGCCAAATCAGAGCCAAAAGACTGGCAGATTGGTCGAAAACTGCGGGCAAAACCCGGTGCCACCGCCGTAAAAAATTTCAAAAACTGCCTCCAATGAGGCCCTTCTCGA
The DNA here is from genome assembly GCF_054855325.1 of Carica papaya. Taxonomy (NCBI): domain Eukaryota; kingdom Viridiplantae; phylum Streptophyta; class Magnoliopsida; order Brassicales; family Caricaceae; genus Carica; species Carica papaya. The sequence goes on along the minus strand of NC_142312.1, from coordinate 23,052,223 downwards.
TTCCCGTTCTACGTAATTCTTTCACCATTGTAACCACTGTTTCCTCCTCTACAGGTTGACCGAAGTAAAACACCCAACTGCAAAGGTGAGCCAGCGGAGCCGCAGCACTGGAGAACCCCGCCGCCGATGAGTTTCGATTTTTCATTTTTTTGGGCCAACCGAGACCCCTTAACGTATTTTCTCACAGAGATTGATGCAAAATCGGCTGAAAATAACCGACCCGAGAAAAACCACCGCCACTGGCAGCTGTGCCGTTACCAGAACACGGCAGAGCTGCCGTGCCGAAATTTTAGAATTGGCAAAAAAGATGTCCTGATACCGATTTTGGATTTTTTTGGGATATTTGTAGGTACTTGCAGCGTGCTTTAATTCCCGAAGAAAAATTCGGAGAACTTGGGGACCGCCAGTACGTATAATTAACAAGTTTAGCATTTGGGGCATCAATTTGAGTAAGAATCCTTCACCCTATTCTCTGTTATAGAATTGAAGTCAAATTAATAATAAATATGGTATTTTGTGCAATTTAGAAAATATCCATAATCAATTATAGGTTACTAATAGAATCAGAAGTAGAAATTATTCACTGTTGATTTTGTTGAATGATTTTACAGTTTAAATGTATGATAGTATCAGATTGATCGATTTTATAGTTTTGAATACATGTATCGTTTGTTTTATGTGATTACGGTTGAATTGGAAAACTGTAGATTAAAGGTAAACGGAGAACTGTGTGATTAAGTGAATGGATGAAACGACAACCTTATTGGATATTCTGAAAGATGGTGGACGGACCGGGTGCATAGGAAATCCTACCGTGAACGTTGCCTCATACCGGATGGGGTATCGAGGCTTAGTAATTTGGTGCTCATATCGGATGAGATATGGAGACGGCCCGTTTCACTCTCATACTGGACAGGGTATTGAGGTTTTGTAATTTGGCGTTCATACTGGACGGAGTATGGGGACGGCCCGTTACTTGGAAATGTTAAAGAAAATAGTTCATGCGTTGATGAGACATCCCTATGAACCTCCATGGATACTAGTAAGCTGATAAAAAAGAAAAGTTTTTGATTTGGTTACTTGAATATGATATCATGATATGTGTTACGTTATGGTTGTTACACGTTTTTGTAAATTGCGCTACGGTAAGTAGGCGTTAAACAATTTTATTTATGATAAATGAATTTGTTTAATTAATAACTCCATTAGTTGTTTTAATTTTTCTACCAACTTTCATTTATGTATCGGAGAGTAGCGTGATATTTTTACTGGGATAGTGTAGCTCATTCATTTATTAACAATTTTAGATCAAGAGGACTAGGATCCAGATCCCGATCTACAATAAGGTTGCGAGTAGGATGCTAGTTTTATTTATTTCCCGTTTATTTTCTTATTTTTTTTTATATTTCCTTCAGAGAGTAATTCTCATATATCTGGAACTTTAAGTTTATGTGTAATGAATTTACAATCTTAACTATTTATTTCGTATCTGCACTAAATTCATAATTTATTTTGTTTAGAATTTGTGGGTTCGTTACAGAAATTCATTGAGTTGTATAAAAAATAATAAATTTATATTAAATCTTAAGAAATTTGATAAATGTTGAATTAGAGTCTGCCTAGATACTCGTTTAGGCTACAATAATCATGTGTTAGACTTTTCTTCAACATGTATATATATTATTAATTTTTGGATATTTATTTAATAATTTGAGTGCATGAGATTTTAAAGAAGATTTTGGCATTTCATCTAAAATTATAAGTAAATACTCATTAACATATTTTAACGTTTTATAATATTTAAAATTGTTTATTAGCTTTAGAATTATAGAAGAATTACATAAACTTTTAATAATTTATTAACTTGTGTAGAAACCTTGCATTAAGCTCATATTTTGATGAAGTTAGAAATTAAGACATTTAATGAAGTTTTTTGCCTTAATGAGAATAAATCATTTTAATTAATGGGGGTTAAACACCCACCTATAAATATATTCATTTAACTAAAATTCGTTATTTTTTCAGACATGTTTTTTTTATTATATTTGCATATAAACAAGTCTATTTGAAAAGCCTTATATATATAAACATGTCTTCCAATATTATATTTGATGGCACTTGTTATACATTCTCTTAATTACCCAAAATCTATATTTATAACTAAATAACCAAAATCTATAGTTATCATTTCTCAATTTGTTTCAAACATAATCTAAAAGTTTGAAAGAAATGTCTGATTTCATTGATAAGAAACTTTTCTTTTTTTTTTATAAATGCATTTACAGCAGCAGTCTGTTAGATTCTGTTGTGAACAATAAACTCAATCTCCTATCTCCTATCTGAATGCTCCCTCAAAAATGCACAACCTGTTGAGCTTGAGAACAAGAAGACCGCTGCATTCTAACACCACTGATGCTGTTTCTTGATGCCATGATTTCATTCAGAGATATCCTCTTCTTTGATCCTGGCTCCGGCCTCTGCTTCGGTGCACTGTGAGATCTCAACTTTGCCTTGAAAGACTGTGTGTTCGCCATATAATTAGGGTTGTTTGAGAATGTTCTGAAGCATCCTTCCCCGCAAACACTCTTGGCCGGGGTAGGAGGGGCCATTGGATGTGCAGAGCAAGCAAATCGTGGAGTGCTTTGCGCCGTAGATAACTTGCATTCATCTCCATTGATGCACCACTCAAAGTCTTGAATGTTTTGGTAATTTGGTACTGATATCCGAGCTGAGAAAGGCAATGACATGCCATGGTAATGGAAGTCATCACCACACTCAGATAGCGCAATGTTCATTCTTCGAGATCTCGACCTAGGTTTGAATGTGTCAATCTCAACAATTTTAGGGCTATCATCGTAGGCCTTCGCTTCAATTGAAGCAGCAGATAGCCTGTTGCTGTGTATCTCGCTTCTCAAATCATCAAATCTCTCCTGTAAAATTATTCACAAATCACATTTAAAGCATAAAGAAAGCAAAACCAAATAGAGGCCACGGGTGTGTCTTACAACAGATTTCGGGGGTCGAAATTCGGGTTGATGAAACCTCTTCTCTTTGCTGAGGGAACGCTTACAACGTTGCGATCTCGCTGCAGTTTGAGCTCTGATTAAGGCTTGCATGCTATGAAGGGTAGCAGCAGCACGTTTTCGGACAAGATAGCCTCTAACAAGAGCCTGCAACTTCACCAGACCCCTCAAAGCTCGAAGTGCCTTCCGGGACTGTCAATTAATCAGGAACCAGAATCAATGTCAACATATACACACGAATGAAGCTTTCAAATTTTAAAAATCCAAATTCAGGTTGGGGGACCAAAAAAAAAAAAGAAAGAACAAGTGAAGAAAAATAAACGAATAATTGAGCCAAGTCAAAAAGAAAAGTATGAGACATGAACCGTTACATAGACCCAAGAAAACAGATTTACTGTTTCATTACAACCAAATTTGGACCTACCATTATATCACCCAGTTTTTGCAAAAGCAGACAAAATCAAGAAGAAAGCTATTAGCTTTATCAAGTCAAAAGAAATAAAGTACAAAAAAGATCATGTACTTTCATTGACCTTCCCAAACAAAAGAAAATATGTACCGTTCCATTACCATTTTCAATCTGTACCTCCAAGGATCCATCTATAGCTTTAAACAACAGGCAAAAAAGTAAGACCCCAGAAATGTAAATCCATAAAATCCAAACCTTATATACAATACATCAATGAAATAAGCCAACCAGGAAAATCTAGCAATACCCAGATGAGAAAATGAACTGTTGAGATTCAAATTTCAAGTAGCGTTAATTAGGGGGGGAAAAAAAGAAGAAAACTGGCTTACCAAATATCCTCTGAAAAAAGTTTGAATTTTGACGGCAGCCCACCTCTCTCTGCCACCACCTACAATAGTTCCTCTGCTATTGCTGGTAAGCCGCACCACAGCTACCGCAGCCTGAGCAGCAGCAACTGCCGCATCAGCCGCTGCCGCTGTAGCTGCGGCTACTGCAATTGCGTGCTTGCTCTGCTCATTCTCCGACTCAGCCAGGTAAGATCTGAGCCAAGACGAGTCATTCACCGGAATATTTGCCGGAATCCGGGGACTGACGCTATTGTCTCTTCCGGATTTGACGCCAAAACTCCATCTTTTCTTGTCTGAATTAACTGCATTCGAATTATCCACGTGGTACCGCCCTGTCGCTTTCTCTCTCTCTTTCTCTTTTTTCATACCTAACAAGCCCTTTAACCATCTTGCAGCTTTGCCCATCTTCACTGTTTCTATGGAAGTTGCAATTACAGACTACAAAAATGGAAGAAAAGGTTTTTTTTTCAGACTCAAGATAATCCTAAAGAAAAACCGAGGAAAATACATTTTCTCTCAATGTAAAATTTGAAATGAACAGAAGCACAGAAAACAACAAGAACCCAGGAGGAATTTCATGGAGAAAAGGATAAAATGTCAAGCTCCCAGGAGAAATAGACCCAGGTGGTGTTTTCGGGGAGAAAAGGGTTTCCCCTCCCAAAAAAAAAAAAACAAAACAGTCCAGAGAGAAACAAAAGTTTTCAAAAGCTACTGAACGCAAAAGACACACCGACTGGAGTTTATTTAAAGAGAGAGAGGGAGGGCCTGCAAGATCTCTAGAATCTTTACAGGTTGCAATCAGAGAAGTGATGAGGGAACAGTGTGGAGCAAAACATTAACAAACAAAAGAAAATGGCATCCAAACCTTAAATAAATATGAATGTAAGATTAGATTTTTTTCCTTCTTTTTTGAAAAAGAAAAAGAAAATCTGACAGAACCTCGTGAAGAACTGCATTACAAGACAAAAAGAGTCACAGAGACATTTATAATATGTATTAACTTTGAAATAAGAAGAAATTGCACTTAATATTAGCATATAACCATACAAGCTTCTCTAAAAAAACATTCAACAATACAAGAATTACAGACGAGGTATAAAAAGGGGATAAAGTAACATATATATATTATATATATAGTGAAAAAGTAGTAATAATCACTGAGAGGAAGAAAACTACTCACCTCCTCGAATTCAAAAAATGCGCCGGAAGGATTCTCTCTTAAAAATAAATTTCTCTCACTTTCTGGAGCAACGTGTACTAGAAACCAACAACACCCATTACCCGCCTGATACAATCCCGTGAATCACTTGAAAATTTTTTCCTTTTTTTTTATATTTCAAAACCCAGAAATTAAAAATAAAAAGGATTCAATTTTTCACACTAAAAAACAAGTCTTTAACCTCTCTTCCCCACCATGTCTGCTTTTTACAACACTCTGCAGCAATTAAAGCAGAAGACCCACTAAAGGGTTAGTTTTTTCTAGTGAACTTTTTGTCTCTAAAAAGAGCCAAAGAGAAAGAAGGCCGAAACTTCTCTTTCTCTGTTAGGTTAGAGAAGATCTTTCAGCCTCCCCTGGAATTTCAGGCAAGAAATTTTGCTCATATGCCATAAATAAATCTCAGATGAAACAAGCATTTTGCTAAATGGGTTTTGCCTTTTTAAATTTCTTTTTAGGTAAAATATTAAAGACTGACAGACACCCATAAATAAGAGAGAGAGAGAGAGAGAGAGAGGGAGAGATGAAATGATCATTTTCAATTTTGTTAGGTTTCCAAACTCATCAATGGCTGCCACTACAATAATCAATATTTCCTCCTCGTGATTATTGGGATACAAAAATACGATGCACCCAAATGTTTAGCTAATTAGCAATTAGTAATTAGTGATTTGCACGTTCCATGGATAATTAAAATGTTAAGGCAAGAAAGAGATAATTAAAATGATATTTCAAAATTCCACCGATGATCTCTGGTAGTATTTTTAAATTTTGAAAATCAGATCTAGTTTTTATTAAAAAATTACTCCAATAAATTTGTTATCATCATTAAGTGATTTTAAAATTTTGATGGGTGTTTCAAATTTCGAATGTGGATCTTGGGTCTCGACAGTGTAGTAAAGTGTGTGAAATTTCAAGAATTGATATTGATTGAGAGGGACTTCCTTTATTTATTGCTATTGGGTGGTAAATCAAAATGTTTTACGTTAAAATATAACTATATGATTTTCTTTTATTTCGTTAATATTATATATATATATATATCTCTCTTTATTATACTAATCTCACCCAATAAGAATTGTTTTTTAAATCATTTTTCTTATATCAATTAAGGAAATAAATTATGTCATAATTTTTTTACGTTTTTATTCTTAAATAAATTATTAAAGCTATTATGACAATTGCATTATTAAGTTAGGGGCAATATAATAATTTTATAATTTGTATTAAATTTAACACCGAAATTAAATTCTGGGGTATAAGTAATATAGCAGTTGGTAAAGTATAATAGTCTTTTATTCAATTTTACAAACTATGATATACAATTAAGTTTTTTGTAATTTATCATAAATGTTCTAAGTGAGAAAAAAATTGATGTCTAGAAAAATATATTTTTCTCACAAATTCTACCATAAATAATTTTATTCACCAACATAATTTGTCAAAACATAATTTTTCATTCGGAGGAAATAAGTTTTAACTTAATGTATATAATTGTTATTTTATTTTTTATTTAACATATAGTAAAAATTTAACTCCCAAGTTATTCCTAAATGGTTGTTCTTGTAATTAACATGTTGAGAAATAATAATATATTAATTTTAATTAAATATTTTTATGTTAACGATACTATTTGAGTTTTAACAAATATTAAAAACACAGCTTAAAAATAACAAACTAAAAAAAAAATGCAAGAGAATCAATAAGAAGAAAAACAAATGAAAATCAAGAATAAGTTCATTTTAGATTTGTTTGTGTAACACCCCAACCCTTTTTTTTTTTTTTTTTTATTATTATTATTATTATTTTATTTTAATTTTTTATAATTATTATATGAATGTAATGATTTATTATGTAATAATATATGATTTTAATTTAATTTAATTTATTTAAATAGAAATAATAATAATAAAAATTGGCAAAATTATTTAGAGATTTAATTGAAAATAATTTTAAGAAAAATGGGTAAAAGTTTAAGTTATAGGGATATTTTTGAAAAGAAAATTGAAAACTGGGGGCTTAAAACGTAATTTAAAAAAATTACACCACGTCAGCAGCCTCGGCCAACCAGGACACGCCGCGTGGCAGAGACGCTGACGCAGGAAACCACGCGGAAGGGAGCCACATAGGCGATCCGTGTGCGCGTGATCGAACGGCTGAGATCCGTTCCCACACGCACGGACGGTCCAGATAAAAAACGCGCACGGACGACCCAGATTGCACGTGCACGGACGGCCCAGATTGCACGCGCACGGACGGCCCAGATTGCACGTGCACGGACTGTCCAGATTGGATCGCGCACGGACGGTCCAGATTGCATCTTGATGAACGACCCAAATTCATTTCCTATTTAATCGCGATCGGACGGCCCAGATTGAATCGCGATGGACGGCTCAGATTAAAGTGGATAGTTATAAATAATCTCATCTGCACCCAAACCCTAACCCTAGCCGCCAGAGCCCCACGCCGAAGAAGACAGCCCAGCCGCCGGGGCGCTGACCACCGCCACCCGCCGCCGCACCGGAGCAATTTTCGGCCGCCAAACGAGGTTGACCGGAGCAAAATACCAAATCGCGACTCGAGCTGGAGGAGCCACCGCACCGAAGAGTCCCGATGCCAGTAGGTTTCGATTTTTGATGTTTTTTCGGCTCACCAAGGGCCCTATGGGTGTTTTCTCATAGGAACTAATACAAGTTTGGCTGAATTCGGCCGAAAACGACCGAAAACAGCCGACCTGAGGCGGATCACCGCTGCGAGCGGCGGCGTCGTCGCTGGAGCACGGCGGAGCCGCCGTGCCGGAATTCTGAAATTGGCCGAATAGGCCTTAGGTCTGATATTTAAGTTATTTGGGACATGTGTAGATACTGTAAGTTCATTTTAGTACCCGGATAAAAATTCAGGGAATCTAGGGACTGCCCATAGGCACAGTGAAAATCCAATTTTCGACGTTGAATTAGGTAAGGACCCCTCACTCTATTTCCTATCACGGGATTGAAGTCTGAATAAATGATAAAACTATATTTTGTACAAATTGAGTAAATATGCATAATTAATTACGGTTGTTAATGGAGCCCAAATCAGACATATTTCTCTGTCAATTTCTGTTTGATTTATTTTACAGTTTAAATGCATTATGGTATCTGGTTTATTTTATTCTATGATTTTGAATGCATGAATCACTGCTTACTTCATTTTGGCCTGATTTTGTGAATCTAATGATATGCTTGCCTTGTTGGATGCTCGTTAATTGCTTTAGTACTCATGTTTATGTGGGAAACGGAAAAATTTAGAAATAATAGGAAAGGGGTGTGAATTGATAAATGGATAAGTTGACAGCCTCACTAGATATCTTAGGAGATGGTGGATGAACCGAGTCTATAGGGAACCCTACCGGGAACGTTGTCTCATACCAGATGGGGTATGGAGACTTTAAATATTTTGGCGCTCATACCGGACGTGGTATTGAGGTTTATTATTTGGCGCCCATACCGGACGGGGTATGGGGACTGCCCCGGAAATTAAATTTGTTAAAGGAATTGTTCACGTGTAGCGGGGACCCTTATAGATCCCCATGGATACTAGCAAGCTGATAAAAAGGGGGCAACTGTTGTTTGATGATTGAAATATAAAAGTATGACATGTGCTATGTTACAGATTATGTATGAATTCATGATATCTATGATGTTGTTGTTTTCATCGGTTATTTTTATAAATCCCACTGAGGTAAGTGGACGGTAAATGATTTGATTATTGATAAATGAATTTATTCAAAATTGTGCTCAATTGGTTGTTTTTGGTTCTCTACTAACCTTTATTTATGTGACAGTAATACAATGTGATGTCTTTATTGGGCTAGTGTAGCTCATTCTTTACTTAACCATTCAGATCAGGAGGACTTGGTTCCTGAGCTCGATCCACGAGAATACGGCGAGTAGATGCATAGATGTTTATTAGTTTCCTTATAGTCTTTCATTTCTACTATTTTCTTTAGAGAACTTATTTTTTGTATTGTTAGTACGTTTAAGTTATTGTGTAAGGGATATTAATCAGAACTTTTTATTTCGCTTCTGCACTCATATTCTTTATATACATTTCCTTTTAAATTTTTGGGGTCTTTACAGTTGATATCAGAGCCGCATTTCTCGGACTCGTCCCTCTCACAATGATACTTAGAGAAACACTAAAGCAATGAATCATTACTCAACCCTTCCTTATGAAATGTAGATGTAGAGAGATGAGAAGAGGAAGACCCCCACTAAACCTAGCAGCCCAGGATGGTTCACTTCGGGAAGACGTTGACAGAATATTTGAGATGCTGGAGAGACTCATTGCTGCCTAGCAGGGTTGAGAGGAGAGAAGGGAACTACCCGACCCTCCCCCACTGCCACGGGTTGAGCCACCACTGCAGCGAGAGAATCCCGAGCCACCCCGGTACGAGCCTGCTCCTCCACAGTACCACCCGGTGCCACCACCACAGTATAATCCGGTGCCCCCACCATACTAGCAAATACCACCACAGGGCCCCCCAGTTTATCCTCAGCCTGGCCTAGTCCCTCTTCAGCGGGACCTAGCTCCTTCCATGATTGACCCAGGCTACGTAGAGAGGTACAAGAGACTGAACCCATCCACTTTTGCAAGGGAATCCTCATTTGAAGATACCCAGTATTGGTTGACAGAGACGAAAAAGGCCTTCAAGACTCTAGGAGTGACTCCCGAGCAAAGGGTCACCCTTGTTACCTACATGCTGGTGGGAGAAGCAGACCGCTAGTGGGAACTCAAGTAGACCACCATGCCTGTTCCAGTCACTTGGGAACAGTTCTTAGTAGCCTTCTATGCAAAGTACCTCCCAGAGCACATCCGACACCTGAAGGAGATAGAATTTGTCTAGTTGGTCCAAGGGAACATGACACTGTCAGAATATGCCCGTAAGTTCTTGGAATGGGGTCGATACTCCCCAGAGACGTTGATGGACGATGGCAGGAAGGGTAGGAGGTTCTAGTGGGACCTCCGCCCAGAGATCAAGTAACATTTATTTGTTCTGAAGCTCAAGACATACTCAGCCGTTCTGGCAGAGGCACAGTTAGTTGAGAGGAGCCTCCACACCCTCCCTCGACTAGCAGAAAACCACTGATCCTCAGCTCCACTCCGTAGACCAACACCTACTGCACCTGTCCAACAAAATAAGAGGCCCAGACCGGTGATCCAGGCTCCCCCTTAGGCTCCAGTGGCAGGACATGGTAAGATCTGTCAGCATTGCGGCAGGGATCACGGGGACCGACCATGTTACTGCCTCAACAACACTTGTCGCATATGTGGTAGTATCCAACATTATGCGAGAGAGTGCCCAAGGAACCAGAATCAAGGAAGACCTCCTATTCAAGGCAGGGCTTACAACCTCACCCAGCAGGATGCCGACGCCGACTCAGACGTAGTACAGGGTATGTACACTATCTGTAACCATCTTGCTCATGTTTTGTTTAACACTGGTGCATCGCATTCATTTGTTTCACCTGTTTTTGCATCTAAATTTAATGTATTACCTGATAAGCTTGATTCAATGTTATTTGTATCTACTGTTGGGAGTGCAACATTACTAGGAGAAGTTGTCTACAATATTTGTGCCGTGGAGATAGCAAATAGGAAACTAAGTGTAGACTTAATAGAATTAGACACGGGAGATTTTGATGTAATTTTAGGGATGAATTGGCTAGCGGCGTATCACGCTACCATAGATTGTTTTAGCAAGAAGGTTGTATTCAATCCTCCTAATTGGGAGCCATTTACAAATGAATAAAATCATTTAGTACTTATTCCTTGATGGTAAATTTTTTTAATTGTCGAGTGCCTTAACCTTGCTATTTTTTTTTAACTAGGCAAACCCAAGAAAGAGAATTGTATTCAAGAGATTCCAGTTGTTCGAGACTTTCTAGATATTTTTTTGGATGAACTACTCGGACTACCAGTAGACAGGGAAGTCGAGTTCACCATAAATCTATAGTCTGGCACTCAACCTATTTCGGTTGCTCCTTACCGCTGAGCCGCGTTGAGATGGAGGAGCTGAGGAAACAAATCACTAAATTACAAGACAATGGTTTTATCAGACACAATGTATCCCCTTGGAGTGCCAGAGTCACTTTTGCCAGGAAGGGTGATGGAATGTTGAGGCTATGTATTGATTACAGAGACTTGAACAGGGTCACAATCAAGAACAAGTATCCCCTTCCCAGAATTGATGACCTCTTTGATCAGTTGCAGGGTGCGCAGGTATTCTCCAAAATAGACCTGTGATCAGGTTACCATCAGGTGAAAATAAGAATAGAAGACATCCCTAAGACGGCTTTTTGAACCAAGTATAGACACTATGAGTTCCTTGTCATGCCATTTGGGCTAACCAACGCCCCAGCCATCTTCATGGATATGATGAACAAGGTCTTCAGAGAATTCCTAAATCAATTTGTTATCGTGTTCATCGATGACATCCTGGTCTACTCAAAAAGCAGAGAAGAACATGTTCACTATCTAACCCAGGTTTTACAGGTTCTCAGAAGAAAGAAGCTGTATGCAAAGTTGAGTAAGTGTGGATTCTGCCTTGAGCAGACCACCTTCCTAGGACACATCATATCAAAGGGTGGAGTATCAGTGAATCCTGAAAAGGTTGAAGCGGTACTCGGCTGGGAGAAATTAACATCAGTTAAAGAAATCCGTAGCTTTCTAGGAATGGTGGGCTATTACTGCAAGTTCGTTGAAGGATTTTCTAGTCTAACGGCTCCCCTAACCCTCACAAAGAAGAATGTCAAATTTGAGTGGAATGAGAACTGTGAAAGAAGTTTTTTAGAACTGAAGAAGCGGCTAACTACTGCACCTGTGCTGGCCTTACCGAGTGGATTGGAGGGATATACAGTTTACAGTGATGCCTCGTATCTAGGCCTGGGTTGTGTCCTAATGCAACATGGGAAGGTCATAACTTATGGATTCATATAGGTAAAGAGGCATGAAAAAAATTATCCCACCCATGACTTAGAGTTTGCCACAATCATACACGCATTGAAGACCTGACACCATTATTTATATGGAGAGACCTTTTAAATCTATACCGATCACAAGAGTTTGAAATACATATTCACTCAGAAGGATCTCAACATGCATCAGAGAATGTAGATATAATTTCTTAAAGACTATGATTGTGATATCTTGTACCACCCAGGTAAGGGCAACATGGTAGCCGATGCACTCAGCAGGAAAAGTGCAGGTATCTTAGCCCATTTGATGGTCTCAAAATGCAGGAAAATTGGGGCTACACAATAGGTTCGACTTCAGGACTTGAGGAGAGCCACATGTTTGAGCCATTTGACCGTCCAGCCTGAGTTAATGCAGAGAATAAAGAAAACTCAGTCAGTTGATCCCGTTCTAGTAGCCCTTAAGAACAATGCAGGACAGGGAATTAGTTCAGAATTCTGAGTCTCTGCCGATGGGTTACTCCGATTTCAGGATATGGTGTGTGTTCCGAATGACAGTGAATTGAAGAGAGACATTATGACTGAGGCCCATAGCTCCAAGTTTGTCATGCATCCCGGAAGCACCAAAATATACCAAAGCATGCGACCCTAATTTTTGTGAAATGGGATGAAAAGGGACATAACTGACTTTGTGTCTAAGTGCTTGATATGTCAGCAGGTCAAGGCAGAACATCAGCGCCCAGGCGGGCTACTTCAGCCTTTACCGATTTTGGAATAGAAGTGGGAACATATCGCCATGGACTTCGTGACAAGGTTGCCTAAGGCATGCGCAGGACATAACGTCATCTGGGTAATTGTTGACCAGCTCACCAAGTCTTCCCACTTCTTAGCCATCAGAATGACCGATCCCTTGGACAAGTTAGCAAGAATGTATATCTGGGAAATAGTCAGATTACATGGAGTTCCAGTGACAGTGGTGTCCGACAGGGACCCTAGGTTCACTTATCGATTTTAGAATAGCTTTCAACAAGCCATGGGAATGAAGCTGTCCCTCAGTACTGCCTTCCACCTTCAGACGGATGGACAATCAGAAAGGACAATCTGTACACTTGAAGATATGCTTCGAGCTTGTGTTCTTGACTCTGGAGGCCATTGGGATGACCATATGTCCCTGATAGAATTTGCCTACAACAACAGCTACCAAGCAAGCATTGGCATGGCTCCGTATGAGACGTTATATGGGCATCTATGCAGATCACTAATTTATTAGGAAGAAGTGGGCGATAGAAAATTGTTCGGCCCGGAGCTGGTAGAGGAGACCACATCCAATATAGTTAAGATCAGAAAGAACATTCAGACGGCTCAGAACAGGCAGAAGAGTTACGCAGACACCCAGAGGAGAGATTTAATGTTTGAGAAAGGCGACCAAGTGTTCCTCAAGGTCACTCATTTCAAGGGAATTAATAGGATTGGCAGGAGGGAAAAACTGAACTCCCGATTCATTGGACCATTCGAAGTCTTAGACAGGATTGGTATTACCGCCTACAGACTAGCACTACCTCCAGAGCTTTCTAAGGTCCACAATGTATTTCATGTGTCCATGCTACGCAAGTACAACCCAGACCCCTTTCATGTCTTGGCCCACGAACCCCTCCCACTCAAAGATGACTTATCCTACAAGGAAGTACCAGTCAGCATTACAGATCGAAAGAGTAGATTGCTCCGTAATCAGGAAATATCCTTTGTAAAGGTCGTATGGCAGAACCACACACCAAGGGAGGTTACATGGGAGCTAGAATCAGACTTTAGAGCCCAGTACCCCCATTTGTTCGATCAAGAGTAAGAGGCAAATTTGAGGGACCAAATTTCTTTAAGGGGGGGAGAGTTGTAACACCCCAACCCTTTTCTTTTATTATTATTATTATTATTTTATTTTAATTTTTTGTAATTATTATATGAATGTAATGATTTATTATGTAATAATATATGGTTTTAATTTAATTTAATTTATTTAAATAGAAATAATAATAAGGGGTAAAATTATTTAGGGATTTAATTGAAATAATTTTGGAAAAAATGGGTGAAAATTTGGATTCTGGGGATATTTTTGAAAAAAAAATTAAAAACCGGTGGTCAAAACGCAATTTAGAAAAATTGTGCCACGTCAGCAGCCCCGGCCAACCAGGACGCGCCGCGTGGTAGAGACGTTGACGCTGGAGGCCACGCGGAAGGGAGCCACATGGATGATTCGCGTGCGCGCGATCAAACGGCTGAGATCCGTTCTCGCGCGCATGGACGGTCCAGATCAAAAATGCGCACAGACGGCCCAGATTGGACGTGCACGGACAGTTCAGATTGAATCGCGCACGGACGGTTTAGATTGCATCGCGATGAACGACACAGATTCATTTCTTATTTAATTGCGATCGGACGGCCTAGATTGAATCGCGATGGACGGCTCAAATTAAAAGTGAATAGTTATAAATAATCTCATCCGTACCTAAACCCTAACCCTAGCCGCCAGAGCTCCATGCCGGAGAAGACAGCCCAACCGCTGGGGAGCTGACCACCGCCACCCACCACCGCACCGGAGCAATTTTCGGCCGCCAAACGAGGTTGACCGGAGCAAAACACCAAATCATAACTCGAGCTGGAGGAGCAGCCGCACCGGAGAGTCCCGACGCCGATAAGTTTCGATTTTTGATGTTTTTTCGGCCCACCGAGGGCCCTAGGGTTATTTTCTCACAGGAACCAATGCAAGTTTGGCTGAATACGGCCGAAAACGACTGAAAACAGCCGACCCGAGGTGGATCGCCACCGCGAGCGGCATCGCCATCGCTAGAGCACGGCGGAGCCGCGGTGCCGGAATTTTGAAATTGGCCGAATAGGCCTTGGGTTTGATATTTAAGTTATTTGGGACATGTGTAGGTACCATAAGCGCGTTTTAGTTCCCGGAGAAAAATTCAGGGAATCCAGGGACTGGCCGTAGGCGCAGTGAAAATCTGGTTTTCGACGTCGAATTAGGTAAGGATCCCTCACCCTATTTCCTATCACAGGATTGAAGTCTGAATAAATGATAAAACTGTATTTTGTACAAATTGAGTAAATATGCATAATTAATTACGGTTGTTAATAGAGCCCAGATCAGACATATTTCTCTGTCAGTTACTGTTTGATTTATTTTACAGTTTAAATGCATTATGGTATCTGGTTTATTTTATTCTATGGTTTTGAATGCATGAATCACTACTTACTTCATTTCGGCTTGATTTTATGAATCTAATGATATACTTGCCTTGTTGGATGCTCGTTAATTGCTTTAGTATTCATGTTTATGTGGGAAACGAAAAACTAAGAAATAATAAGAAATGGGTGTGAATTGATAAATGGATAAGTTAACAGACTCACTAGATATCTTGGGAGATGGTGGACGGACTGGGTCCATAGGAAACTCTACCAGGAACATTGTCTCATACCGAATGGGGTATGGAGACTTTAAATATTTTGGTGCTCATATCGGACGGGGTATGGGGACGGTCCGTTTCACCATCGTACTGGACGGGGTATTGAGGTTTATTGTTTGGCGCCCATACCGGACGGGGTATGGGGACGGTCCCGAAAATTAAATTTGTTAAGAGAATGGTTCACGTGTAGCGGGGACCCTTATGAATCCCCATGGATACTAGCAGGCTGATAAAAAGGAGGCAATTGTTATTTGATAATTGAAATATAAAAGTATGACATGTGTTATGTTACAGATTATGTATGAATTCATGATATCTATGATGTTGTTGTTTTTATAAATCCCACTGAGGTAAGTGGACGGTAAATGGTTTGATTATTGATAAATGAATTTATTCAAAATTGTGCTCCATTTGTTATTTTTTGTTCTCTACCAATCTTTATTTCTGTGATAGTGATATAGTGTGATGTTTTTACTGGGTTAGTGTAGCTCATTCCTTACTTAACCATTTAGATAAGGAGAACTTGGTTCCCGAGCCCGATCCACAAGAAGACGGCGAGTAGATGTCTAGACGTTTATTAGTTTCCTTATAGTCTTTCATTTCTAATATTTTCTTTAGATAACTTATTTTTTGATATTGTTAATACATTTAAGTTATTGTGTAAGGGATATTAATCAGAACTTTTTATTTCGCTTCCGCACTAATATTCTTTATATACATTTTCTTTTAAATTTTCGGAGTTTTTATAGTTTGTCTTCTATCTAATTATGAAACTTATGGTTTAAAGATCAAGAAGATTTTCTAAATATATATTATATAATTGGTTTAAAATTAAACTTCACAATTTTTTTAAAGAAATTAGATTTGTAAAAAAATTATTTTTAAAATAAAATTTATATGTTAGAAAAATTTTAAAAGTAAAAAATTTTATTAAAATATTTATTTATGTATCAATAAATGTGACTCAAATAGTCGTCTCAATTTAAAGAATATTGCTTTAAGCGTCATATATAACTTTAAAAGTAATTTAACAGAATACTACTAAAAAAAAAATTATACTTTTAAACTTACTTGTTGTAAGCTGTGTATTTATTTTATATACCAATATGAATCATGTTAGTTTCAACTCTGTTGGAAAAAAATATTTTTAGAATTGTAAGTCAAAATAATGTATATTATCACACAAAATTTTCTGCATATTTTGAGTAAAGTTCTATAGTACTTTTTTGGACATTAAACTGAATTTAAACTATTCTTTAACCTTTCCATATATAAATACATGTCTGGAACAAATTTCAAAGAAGAGACACTTTGATCAGAAACGTAAAATTCAAAAGTGCAATATTTTTCATTCTCATGAGCCTTAATTGAGTTAGAAAGTGCAGTTTTTTGTTAGTAAATGTAACAGCCCCGGAAATTCATAATGGAATGTATATTAAAAATATCAAATGCGGAAGCGAAATCAAAAATTCGATTAACATCCCTTACACTAAAACTAAAAACGTGCTCACAATATAAAAGATCAAACTACCTAAAGGAGAAACTTGAAAGTAAAAGCTACAAATATGACTATGGAGTCTTTAGGCGTCTCCTTCGTCGTCCTCCTGCGGAACTGGCTGGGGAACAATGTCTTCCTGATCTGAAATGATTAAATAAGGAATGAGCTACACTAGCCCAGTAAGGACATCACGATATCTCACCGTCACGGAGGTAAAGGTGGGTAGAAAACACAAAAAAACTAATGGAGCATAATTTACAACAAAACCTTTTATCAATAATAAAACCTTTACCATTCACTTACCCGGTGAAATTCATATGACAATATACGAAAACAATAACATCATTATCATCGTGAAATCATATATAAACTGTATAACGTAATACTTGTCAAGCCTTTCGAAAATCAATCGTTGACAATATATTTTCCTCATTTACCAGCCCACTAGTATCCATGGGGATCCATAGGGGTCCTGCTACCCGTTAACCCTTAACACTTGAAATCAGATTCGAGGGCCGTCCCCATACCCCGTCCGGTATGGGCGCCAAAACTATAAACCTCATTACCCCGTCCGGTATAAGGGTGAAACGGGCCGTCCCCATACCCCGTCCGGTATGGGCGCCAAAACACATAAGATCTCCATACCCCGTCCGGTATGGGAGACCACAATCCCGGTAGGGTTCCCTACGGACCCGGTCCGTCCACCATCTCCCAGGATATCTAGTCAGGCTGACCATATTATACAATTACCCATTTACATAATCTTTCATTCTCTTTTCCCTCAGTCAGCATCATCAATCCACATACAAACCAGCAAAACGGTAATTTATGCCAAACAGACAACATACAGCATCAATATCACAGTCATTCAATCCATAATCAGTAAACAGTCAAATATGCACACGAAACTATAAAATGAAAACATCAAACCTCATGCTGCATTTAAAACTGTAAAACATGCCAAATAACAGTTAACCGACAAACACACTAGACTCGGGCTCCATTAGCGACCTTAAGCAATTTCACACATTCGTTGATTCATGAAATACCGTTTTATCATTTATTGAACTTTAAAACCGTGATAGGAAATAGGGTGAGGGGTCCTTACTCGTTTCGGGGTCCGAACACGGCTTCACAGTGCGCTTGCAGGCTGTCCTTAATTTTCCCTGAATTTTTTCCGGGGAACTGAAACGCACTACTGGTACCTGCACGTGTTCCAAAAAATCCCAAATTAGGCCCAGGGCCCCTTTCGGCCAATATCGCAACTCCGGCACGGCGGCGGTTCGCCTCGGGGTGGCCGTTTTCGGCCGTTTCAGGCCGAATTCAGCCACACTCGCATTGGTTCCTGCGATAAAACAACCCTACGGCCCTCGGGGGGCCGAAAATTTACGGAAAACCGAAGCTTACCGGCGGCGGTGCTCTCGGGTGCGGCGGCTCTCTGGTGAAGTTCTTGTTTTGGTGATTCGGCTCCGATCAACCTGTAGAGAAAAGAATGGTGATCACGGTGGTATAAAAATTGCATTAAACGGAGGCCGAGAAGGGCCTCATCGGAGGCAAAAACCGAGGAGGGGCGCGGCGGCGCCGCTGGCTTTCGGCCGTTTTTTCCGGCCGTTTGGCCGGGATTTTGGCTCCGATTTGGCCACTGGGGAAATCAGCGTGGAAAAACGAGTCGGGGGTATGAAATTTACCTCGATCGGCGGTCGGAAATCCCTCCGGTGCGGCGGCGGGTGGCGGCGGCCGGCTTCTGGTTCGTCTTCTCCAGCGAGGGCAGGCGGCTAGGGTTTGGGGTCTGGTGTGGGGGTCTTATTTATACCCTTTTGCCTTTTGATCTCAGCCGTCCATTTTGATTAAATCTGGGCCGTCCGTGCGATTAAATTTGGGCCGTCCGTGCGCGCGATTGATCTGGGCCGTCCGATCGCGCGCACGCGGATCGCCAACGTGGCCCGTTCCCGGTCGACGTGGTTTTGCCACGTGGCAGGTCCTGGTTGGCCAGGACTGCTGACTGGGTCTGCTGACGTGGCTGCTGACGTGGTACGCGCGTTTTTTTTTTTTTTTTTCTTCTTCTTCAATTTCTCCGGGCGCTACAGTAAATATACTCTCTGCAGAGAAAGTTACAAGTTACTCACCTCTATTTTCTGGTATATTGTAAGAAAGGTTTGCAAAATCGTTTAAGAAACTTTGTGTCCGGAGAACGTTGGGGGAAAATCTGATGTTTAGGGGTGACTTTCTCACCTGTGAAAATTCTCTGCATCAGAGAAACCACTGCACCCTCGGTTTCTTAGCTGCCGCGAAGTTTGTTTTTCTGCAGTGGTTTTTAACTTCTGCCACAATTCTGCTGCTAAAACTTTTCCATAACATTTTCCGATTTGTTAATCCTGTTTTAACAGCGGTTCTTGGAAACCATTGCTACAAATCCAGCAGAATAAATTCTATTTTTTTTTTATTCTTTATTTATTAATTTAAAATATAATATTAGACATTTAAACAAATAATTCTAAAAATTAAAAAATTCATTTAAGTACATAAAAATAACATATTGTATCATAATAATAAAATACTATAAACGTGTTCTTGAAATAATAATATTATTGTAACAAATTTTATATACATATCAACTCATAATATATGTTTATTCTCCGTTGATGCATCATGACTTGCATCTGATGAGTCTTGCATGTTGCAACAATATCATTGTCGATCTGTTAATAAAGTAAAAACATAAATATTCTCATTTCAATTCTTATAAATAATATATAACAAATTATAGGACCATCAAAAAAACATTATAGTAATTTATAAGAATTAGCATATGATTGCAATATAAGAGAACTAGGTGAAGCATAAGCTGGTATAATCATGCTTCAACTTAAATTCAGAATGATATTCCCAAATTTACTAGGTACACAGCTATACTGTTGTATTAAAAGCAAATGGTTTGTGTTAAGGAATTCTGTAAAAAAAATAAAACAAAAAGAACATCTAGGATCTTGTTTATCATGTAAATGTAACTGCCGGGCTATAGAAGAAAAGAGAAGCACAAAAATGCATCCCGGAATTAAGGCAGAGACAAGATCGTCTTGAAGATCAAATACATGCACCAGCATAGGTCATTAGAGAGTCGAAAATTCAAAGTCAAGCCCGGAAAGCAAGATACTAGAATAAGTTAATGCTTATTAGTTATATTTAACTAACTTAATCTCCTCATAGTATAAAAACTCGGTTATTAGTTTCCAATATACACTTTGCACTTTAATCAATAAAAGCAACCTCTACTTCAAAACTTTCATAACATAGTACCAGAGCAACATTCCTTCCGCTAGATTCTTGAAGTTTCTTCATTGTTCCATTAGGAGGAGCAAAAGCGGCATTAGGAATATAGTTGCTAATGAGCTTGGACGATATAGTGTGGAAATTTAAGCAATTTATCGTGATGTATACAAAGGGTGAGAGATGGGTAAGATTGGAGGGAAAAAAAAAGAAGGGAAATCCAGAAAATTTCCTACCAAAAATGATGAAGTTGGTGAGGAAAATGGTGGTGGGACAGTTGTGGTCTATAAAGGCTGCAGATGCAGTGAAGAATGAGCAATTTCTGGAAACAAATCGAAAAAATATTCAAAGGAACTAGAACCAGTACTAAATAAATGTGAGGATAAATTTGGAACTCCTCGAGGTATACCACCCCTAGTAAAGATCATAAAATACAATTGAGTGATTCTCACGGTGAACATTAGACCTTATAAACATTCTAAAGAGCAGAAAGATGTGATTAAACAGATGGTGACAGAATTTTGGACTTGGGTATAACATGGAATAGCCAAAGTCCATTTTCCCTTATCGTTCTAGTGAAAAAAAAATGATTGCTTTTTAGAATGACTTGATTGACTTGCTAACCAAATAGTAAAGCTTTCCTATACAAGTAGCACCCTATTGGTGCTTTTAATACTGCACTTTGTATTTTAAAAAAATAATAGAGAACGGTGACATTTTGTCATGGCTTTATTATGTAACAACATATAAATTATATAACAAGAATGATCTAAAAATTCAGTAATCCCACCCATGCTATCATAAGAGAAGAGGAGCTATACAGTGACTAATTACTTTAATCTTTAAATTTTGAGAACAGATTTGAGTAGTTAGTTGGTAGAAAGAGCATTAGACAATGAGGTAAAAATATGAGATGCAGAATTAATGTAGACATCAAGCAAAGCTCCAATTAGACTGTAGATCAAGTATTTCAATTATGAAATTGAAGCACTAATGGAATTCATAGATAACAGTTTGTATATTACCTTACAAGAATGGTTTACAAATTTAGCAATCTGACCATGCTATCAACCTAAAATCAAAGAGCAATTTTAAAGAGTTAGCTACTTCATCAAAATAGAATTAGAAAATGGGTAAAAACACAAACGACAGAAATTGATGCAGCTGTCAACCTACTAAGAACCTGTTATAAAAAAGTCCTGGTTGAGATACAATTTGAAGAGCATTTTGTAGAAGATTTATGTCATGCTGAGTACTGGGAACTGTCTTATGATATTCCAAATGGCATTCTTAAACAACATGATTTTCTTGGAGCCATTGCCAGATAAAAAGTAGTTTCAGACTCCTCTCATGTCCTTCATCAGGGATCCTACATGAGCCATCAGTAGGTAATAGTAGTTATGTAAATGAAATGCAGTAGGAGAAACAATGTTCCAGTGAGGACTTCCACTCATTTGATGTCTACTAATTATTTCATGATGTCAGAAACAGTTACCATTAGCTATCTATTGTTAAATTAGATAACTCCTTGTAGATTGTAACTTTAATTGATGGGATTACCCAAAAGAACATAGGAATATTAGGATCTAAAAATTAAATGAATTGATGAAGAGGTAAAGAACATTTTGCATATCAGGTGTGGAAGAATTGAAAGAAAGCCCCTCAAATCCATCCATCAGAAAATTGTTCATAATCAATTAACATATGAAGTGAGCAAGACTATATGCAAAGACTCTTCCAACTAAGATACATCTTGATATTACATAAGGATGTTTAAGTTGCATCCTGAGAGAGGATTAAGCCTATGCTTGAAATAAATCCAAAATTAATATATGATTCATTTACAAATTTACACTTATTTTAACTACAAGATGATGAGAATTATAACTAAAATGATAAAAATATATAGAACTTTAAATGGAATAGAAATAATATATTACAAATTCTATCCATTTAGATAAAATTTGAAATGTATTATTTTAATTTTACATGGAATTCCACGTAAACTTAATTTTTTCATCATTCTAGTTCAATTTACAACTTCTCCTATTTAAACTAAATATAGATTTACAAATGAATTTCATATTAATTAGGATGTCTTCATACAAAGGCTATGTAGAATGAACATCCGAGTATTCATGTGTATGATAAAATTATAATGAAACAGCAAATGGACAAAAAATCCAGGACAACATAAATATGCAACAGCATACTTGACAGTGTCTCCAGATGAACAACTTTTCTAACTTTTGCTGATATCACCTGCTTGGGCTGATGCTATTGAGCTCTGTGGTTGATACCGAGATCAGATTTCTAAAGCTTCTGTTGTACCCGAGTATAGTGGCTTAGCTGCTGTTCCAAACCAAATTGTTGCTGCAACTTTACATGCTGTCCTTTAAGCCGACTGAAAAGGAGAACCTGCTTGATTTGACCCCGATTTAGTCAATCAGATTATGAATCTTATAAGGCTTTTTGCCTTGTGAAACAAGCTCTCCTCACCAATAATCACCACAAGAGCATGAACCATTTTGAATGTGGTGAAATCTATTCCCATCTCGAATTATAATCTTTCGATCAGTAACCGTGGACATAAATTTCATAAAAGAATGGCAGTCCCCACAAGTGCGAATATTTTTCATAATCTGTATAGGAGCCCCATTTGGTGCATGTAAAACCCCATATGCTACTGCAAGTTTCTCGCTATGGTAAAGAAGCTCAGTCTGTTTTTCTTCTTCTTCCACATCATGAAGAACATGGTTTGTATCAACAACATAACCTGTTGATCTGAAATGTTTATAATATTCCCCCAGGGCACTGTGAATCTCTTCAATATTTTCGTGTGTCTTGTCCCCAGAAAGAAAAGAGTGCAGCCTGTTTTTTATATGAATCCAGCTAATTGCCGGTTCCTTTTTAATTCCCCTATCTTTCAACAATTCCCTTACCTCTCCAACTTTATTCCACATGCCCTGAGATGCATATATATTTGATAGCAAAGTGTAAGTTCCTGATGTCAGGTTTCCTAACTGGAGGAGTTTATCTGCAATTCTCAAGCTAAGCTTCATGTTTTGGTGAATCCTACAAGCAGCAAGAAGGGCATCCCAAATAACATAATCAGGTCTAACAGGCATGTTATTGATGAGATGTTCAGCTTCATAAAGCTGTCCAGATCTACCAAGGATATCAACCACGCAAGTATAGTGATAAACCATTGGGGTAATCCCATAATCTCGGCTCATAGAGTTGAAATAAGCCCACCCTTTCTCCACTAACCCTGCATGGCTACAAGCGCCTAAAAGCCCTAGAAAACTAATTTCATTTGGAGAAACACCTGCTGCTTCCATTTGGTCAAAGAACTTGATGGCTTCTGTGCCAAGTCCACTATGTGCACAACCAGTCAAAACTGCATTCCATGTGACTATATCCCGTTCAGGCATCTCTTTGAAGACATAAAGGCCATCCAAACTCCCACACTTGAAATACATTGAGATCAAAGAATTGCAAACACATAAACATGAATCAAATCCATATTTAAGTATCAACGCATGAAATTGTTCCCCAAGCTTGGTTGCGCCTAGGCTGCCACAAGCACTGACAAGGCTCGTGATTGTTATGTCATTTGGTTTAATTCCAGTGGCTAACATGTCAAGAAACATCTTCAAGCCATTTTCTCCTTGTTCAGCTTGCACATAGGCTGAAATGATGGTAGTCCAAGACACAGTATCCTGCTTTGGCATCTTTTGAAAAGACTTGAGAGCATCATCTAACATGCCGTTCTCTGAAAATCCAGCAATTAACGGGTTCCAGGATATGTCATCTCCCACTCTCACTGTCTTAAAAGGCTGAGAAACATCTTCCATGTTATTGCGTTTTGCATACATGGAAATCAACACGTTTCCAACAAATGGACAGTGCTGACACCTTGTCTTAATTGTAAGTGAGTGTATTTGTCTACCTACCTCAAGATCTCCAATGCTTGCACAAGCAAGTAGGGCACTTGCAAAGCCTGACTGACTAGGAATACCCCCAGTCTTATGCAGCTCTGCAAAAAAATTCAGAGCTTCCCTATGCCTTCCATTCTGCACACAACATGAAATGATAGCTGCCCAAGAAGTAGAATTTTTCACTGGCATTCTTAAGAACATTTCTTTTGCTTCTTCAAGCTTTCCATTCAGTGCATACCCAGTAAGCATAGCATTCCATGTGACAACACTTGGGTTGACAATCTCATCAAATATCTTCCTAGCTTCATAAATCTTTCCCTTTCGAGCATATGCAGATATCATTGTAGATCGTGCGGCCATACCCTTCACAGAATCTGTATCGTATAAAGCAGCTGCATCATCCAATCTATCATTTTGTGATAACGCAGAAATCATGGTGGCCCATGAGTACTCGTTCCTCTCCGGCATCATCTGAAAAAACTTAAATGCGTTATCCAAATCCCCTATCCTTGTATAAGCATTCAAAATTGTTGTGCCCACCACAACATCTTTCTCGCAACCTGTCTTAATTGCAATGGTCCTTAAACTGCAAACCAAATACAAATGGTTAAACCCTATAATAGCCGAAACGCCAACTACCAATAACGCCTGGTCTGGCTTTACTCCACTTCTCAACATTAGCAAGAAAACACCCCAAGCTTCGTGGTATTCGTGTATCTCAACATATCCAGAAATCATAACCATCCAAGTTACGTTGTTCCTCTCGTCCATTTTATGAAACATATCCCATGCTTCTCTCATCATCCCACAACGACAGTAACCCGTAATGATAGAATTCCAAGACGAAATATTTCTCTCAGGCATTTCATCAAATAACTCTCTTGCTCTCTTCAACTCACCATTTTGCACGTACCCACTGACCAAAGCATTCCAAGAAACAACATTACGCTCCGGCATTGACTCAAAAATAATCCTAGCTTCATCAAGGAATCCATGCTTAGCATACCCAGATAATAAAATCGTGTAAGTCCTAACATTCTTTTCTCGACATGCTATGAAGAGTGATCGCGCTTCTTGCAACATTCCGTTGTGTGTATACCCAGAAATCATAGAGTTCCATGATACCGAGTCTCTTTGAACCATTGAGTCGAATAACTGGCGAGCTTCGTTGACACGGCCAAGTCTGGCTAGATATTGTATCGTTTCATTACATTGGTAGAGATCCACTCGTGGAGATTGTTGTCGAGTGAGGAGATAGAGAGTAGAGAAGGAACGAAATTTGGAGAAACAACGACTGATCATGAAGAAACATGAAGTGGACAACGGCTAAGTGAGGTTGTCGTTTGATCTGATGATTGTTCAAAGGCTTTAAACTTCGGAATTTTATTGGCAGATCACGTAATGCAAAAGAAAAAAAAAAAAAGATCAAGAAAATAATAAGTTGTTCGATAGAAAAGTAATTAAAGTAATTAGAAATTTTTATTATCTTATCCTTTTTAGATTCTGTCTTTCAAGATTATATATCCAAATTTTATATTATATTTCAAAGTTTAAAAATAAATTTGAGATACTAAAACATACAAAGTCGTATCCAATTATTCGAAGTACAATAAAATAACTTTGGGTACATGAAATTGCCAAAAACTCCTACATGCATACGATTTGTATGTATATTGTGCATAAATATAATATATATATATATATGCACATAAAAATAATATGTACATCTTTTATATGTTGTATACATAGTATGCGTCTATTGTATGTTCAAATGTAAATAAATAGTAGTTCATTTTATTAGCTTTTTTTTTTTTTTTCAACGAAGAGCTAAATCATTATTTGTGTACATTTCATTATACAAATTTAATGTTCATCATTGGTAAGAAACTTATCTAGGGATCTATCTAATCACTTATTCTAAAAAGATATTATTTAAATTCATATTTAAATATTAAAAATATAAAAAATAATATTAAATTACATATTTAAATATTAAAAAAAATTATTAATTTTTTGGTGATCAACAAAATATCATAACAATAACACAGAATAACAACTTCACGAATAAAAATCTTCAATTAATTTTAAAAAGAAGTTATCACCAATATGTTTTAAATAGAATTAGGCACTTAAAATATATACTGATATAATAAAAGAGAAATTAAGTTGGATAAGAAAGGGTGAAACACACGTCCGTTCGCATAGATTAATTTGTTTCGGTTCATTAAAAAAAAAACAAATGATGAAAATAAAAACTAAACAGAAAGATAATTTATAAGATAACGAAGATGAGAAAAAAGTAATTAATTTTGAAGAATACTAATTCATGCAAAAAGTGAATTGAGGATTACATGATAACCATAATTTAGTCTTTATTTAAGTCTTTAAACCTTTTACATGCTAATCATACTTAAAAGTACAATATACTCCTTATTTTTTCCATTTATTATTATTTAAGATTAAATAGTACTTGCAAAAAGCACAACACACACTCAACTTTATTTTTAAACAACACCAAACTAATTGCGTAAGGGAATAAATCCCCTGTGGTGAAAACATCAAATAGTTATGGCGGATATATTTCATGAAAGCGGTTGTGGAAAATATGTTCCCAAACCAAATACTTAAAATACACCCATAACCATATTTGAAAAATAGATAAAAGGTTAAATATGAAAAGCTGCTACCAATTCAAAAAATAAATTAAGGTGAAAGGGAAATAAACTACAACGCCCCACTCACCATCACACTAAATTTGTATATGGAAACTTCTAATGAATTCATTTAAATTTATCTCGTATTTATATATCATATTTTGTGATTTAAATTTATAATTTTAATTTATTTGATTTTATTATTATTTTATTTTTATTTATTATTATTAGTATTATTAATTTATTTTATTTTTTGTTCTATTTTTATTAAAAAAAATTCAGGTGAAAAAAGAGAAAAAGGGGCAAAGTCTCTTGGAAAACTGCTTGCGGGAAAGGTCTGTGCGGGCGGGCATCGCACGCTGTTCACAAGCGTGTGTGCACGGCCAGTGCAAGACGTGCACATTGTGCGCACGACCAGTCTGTGCGGGGCCATCGCGCGCAAATAAGCCAGTCTGCTTGCACGTCCCATCGCGCGCAAACAAGCCAGTCCACTTGTGTCACATTGCGTGCTGACAGGGCCAAGCATCGTACGCCCTGTGCGCACGCCGTCCGCGTAGTAGGCCCTGTGCGCAACAGTGCGCGACCAACCTGGGGAGGCACGTTGCCACCTCGAGTAGTGTGTCGCTACCCCTTAGGCGTTTTGCACCGCCTTGGGTAGTGTGCTGCTGTCGCCTTGGGTGAAGAGTCACTGCTGGTTGAGGATTCTTCTTCTGTTTTTTGCATCGCCATCGCATGGAGTCAAATCATTCATCTTCCACTCAATTTTCTCTCTTCTCATCAGATTTCGCCACTTGGTGCAAATCCAACAGTCCTCATTTTTTATAAATAGGGACTCATTTCTTCAATTTTCCTAATCACTTCCATGTCATTCTTCCATCCTCCAAGAGTTTAGAGAGAGATGGAGTGATCTAGAGAGAGAATGAGAGGAGAATAAGAAGAAATATGTAAGAAAACTTGAAGATTTTAGTAAAGAATTTAGTATTTCCTTAAACATCTTAAGGAGTATTTCTAGAAAATCAAAATTATGAAGTATGTATTTTATGTTTTGCATGATTTATGTTTAAAAGTTCAAATAAAGTGATTTGTTCTTTCTTTCAAGCATGTTTGTAATCTTATAGGCATTTGATGATTTGCATGTAAATTAAATAGCATGAATCTGATGATAATTGTCTAAAAAATATATAATAAAAAAAAAGAGAAAGGGAATGAGCTTGAAATGGTTCGTAAAATAAATGTATTTACATTGACATACATAATGCATCAAGTATCTTGTTAAACTCTTTATCTCTAAGGAGTTTCTATTTTTCTCTCCCTCATTTTATATGAAAAGACATGACAGAACTGCTTCCTGAAGATGATAGTGTACCCTATGACGAAAGCGGTGACACGAATATCTGTTAGGAGTCACCTTTGGCTAAGTACTGTCGTGACTATAGAATATCTGATAGAACCACTGTGGTTGGTACGACTTTAGTTATAGATGGCACCATGGCTTGGCAAGTTAAAAATATGCATGAGCAAACTGCCGTTATATATCTGATCTGGTCATTCCACATGAATAGTTGGAAATCAGTATTTGCCCTCAGATATGGAAGTCGGAACGACTTCGCAAAGTATGATACAAAAATCTGAGTATTTCACGATTTGTTTGATTTTTCTTATTATCAAGCATGATTTTGATTTAATTGTTGTGACTATGATATAATGGGTATGATGTTTTCTTTAATAAATATAATTATTTTCATAAAGTAAGAAAGAACCCTAATGTGACCTAATGGTAAGTATTAATGACATAATTATTTACTTTTAAAATCTTATGATATTATTTAAATATTATTTTTCTTACTGAATAAATGAAATTCACCATTTTCATGCCCCCCAAGATGATGAAGATAGTGAGGAACCGATCACTGACCTACTCTTTGAAGTTTATGAGGATCTCGTAGATCCATAAACCTTGAGTATATGACTTGTCCCGCACTTTGATGAGTCTAATCGCATAGTGAAAGAAGTGGCTCTTTTGTATTTTGATATTTTGTATTTTGTTTCTACTTCTATCCTCAGTTATATATATGTGTAATTGGAGCTTATATATTTTGGTAAGGTATTTGTAATAATTTGCTCTGCTGCATATAATTTCTATCATGTACTCATAATCTATTTCTGTATATGACACTCTTATACCTTAATTTACATTGAGGATGTCACAGATGGTATTAGAGTAGTTACGTGGACTAAATCCCTTATAACTGAGACTGTAGGTAGAAAGACCTTTAGGACATCTAGAAAGATGAGTCATCTTTTCCAAAACTAGACCACCAATTCATGTCTTCCTTTTCTTTTGTAGGAATGACGCGAGGGAGACCTTCCGTAGAACCTATTGAAAGACCCGAGGTTCAAGACCATCCAACCACTGCTAAATTCATCGAACTCTTCCAAGCTATCCAATGATTGACCGCAGCCGTAGGACAGAAGCAAACTAACCCTTGTCAGCACTTACCCCAGAATACAGAACAGCCAAAAGGTCTATCTCTCATAACATAGCGGAGTTTAGGAAGCTTAATCTACCACACTTTGAAGTGGCCCTAACCATTAGTAGCTGAAGCTTGGATCCCGCTAATAGAGAAGCTTTTCTCTATCATAGACCTAACCGAGAAACAAAAAGTCTCCTTAGTAGCCTTTATGCTGACTGATAAAATAAAACACTGGTGGCGACTTAAGAAGGAAGTCCTACCTATCCCTACCACCTGGGAAGTTTTCATGGATGCATTCTTTGATAACTTTTTTCCAGCCTATGTTCGAGAAAAGGAGGAGGAATTTCAAGACTTCTGCCAAAGAAATCTGATGGTTGCCTAATATGCAGTCTGATTAGTCCAACTTCTAGGTTTGCTCCTCTAATGGTCACTCCCAAAAGTCGTAAAGTTAGGAAGTTTTTGAAAGATTTTCGTGTCGATATCTATGAGCGGGTTGTGATGCTGAAACCCAGTTCATATGTCGAGGTGCTAGAACATGCTCAGTTGGCTAAAGACTTCATCTGAGCCAAACACCAATGCATTATCCAAGTCCGTACCCAACAACAACAACCCCAATAAGCCAAAAAACAATTGTTTGACCCAATACATAGCCTCACTGATAAACAAACCCTACCCTTCCTCTTGCTCTACCTCTACCTATTGGATAGTTTGTCCGACTTTTTTAACCATATCAGCATTGTGGTCGCTCGTATGGTGAATTACCCTATCGACATATCAATCATGTCTGCTATCGGGATGGAAGCACCCAACACCTTATAAAGGACTGCCCTCAATGACTAAAGGATGTGGGCAGACCTGTAGCCCAGGTTGTGTGTACCACCTCAATGAACCCCGTGCCCTCCCTACTTCTGTCTTTATCTAGGGTATGTTTTCTATTTATGATACTTTTGTCAAGGTTTTGATCAATACAGGTGCTACCCACTCTTTTATCTCTTATGGATTTACTTATAAATTAGATATTATGCTTAAACCTTTAAAAACAATAATAGTTATAAAGACTCCCTCTAGGGAATTATTAGAAGCTCACTGTGTGTATAAAAATCGTAAGATAAAATCTTCAAAAACTGAAGTATTTGTAAATTTAGTGCTCTTAAATTTCTCAGGGTTTGACGTTATTTTAGGAATGGATTGGTTAGAAAAATATAATGCAATTATTAATTATAAAATTAAAGTTGTAACCTTGTGAACTCTTAAAAAGAAATAAAATCTATTTTGCTCCCTAACAATTGAATAAATAAGAATATGGATGCTAATCCTACTGTATATTCTATTCCCATTGTTTGTAACTTTTGGGAGTTTTTCCAGTCAAATTACCTGGTATACCTCCCCAGCGAGAGATAGAGTTTTTTATTAAACTGCTTTTTGGAACCCAATCGATTTTGAAACCTATCTATCGCATGAGTCATGCTAAGCTCATAGAACTGAAAAACTAGCTTTTCAAGCTTCTTGGCCAGAAGTTTATTCGCCCTAGGCACTCCTCTTGGGGCGCTTCAGTGTTATTTATAACAAAGAAAGACATCTCTCTTAGACTATGCATAAACTACCGAGAACTCAATCGAGTAATAATAAAGAGTAAGTATCCTCTACCTCAAATCAATAATCTTTTCGATCAGTTATAAGGAGCCACGGTCTTCTTCAAGATCAACCTCAGATCGGGATACTATCAGTTAAGAGTAAAAAAAAAAATATTCTAAAGACCACTTTTTAGTATAGATACGATCTGTACCAGTTCAACATGATGTCGTTCGGGTTAACTAATACCCCTATTGCCTTCATGGATCTCATGAATAAGATTTTCTGGCATGCACTAGATCAGTACGTCATCGTATTCATTGATGACATCCTAATGTACTCCAAAAGGTCAGATAAACATGTAGTCCATCTGTCTGAAGTGCTGGAGACAGTTCGTTGGAACCACCTATTTGCTAAACTTAGCAAATGCTCCTTTTGTTTGGATCGATTTTTCTTTCTTAATTATGTGATTTCAAGTGAAGGAGTTTTTGTGGATGCAACCAAGGCTGAAACGGTGATTAACTGAAACCCGTCCACCAATGTAGCTGAAGCATGTAGTTTTTTTGGCTTGACAGGTTACTATCGACGATTATTCGACAAATTTTCTAAGAATGTTGCTTCGCTGACTTGACTCACTCAAAAAGGTCTACATTTTATTTGGGTTACAAATGTGGTGAAAGTTTTATGGAATTGAAGCATCGTCTCACCTTTACTTCGGTGTTGATCCTCTCCGATAACACTAGAAGATTTAAGGTCTACAGTGATGCATCTCATATTGGTTTGGGATGCATTTTGATGCAGTATTGTAGAGTGGTCGCTTATAAATCTAGACAATTGAAACCCCATGAACGAAACTACCCTACTCACAACCTGGAGTTGGCGACCATTATATTTATCTTGAAGATATAGTGTCATTACCTATTTGGTCAATCCTTTAAAATTTATATTAACTACAAAAGTTTAAAGTATATTTTCTCGCAGAGGGAGATGAACATGAGATAGAGACATTGGATGGACCTCCTGAAGGACTACAACTGCAAGATCATCTATCATCCTGGTATAAGGATGTAGTCACTTATGCATTGAGCTAGAAGCAGTCCGTAGTATTGACCCAAATCATGATCTCCAGTTGGAAGTTAATAGATGTTATGCAAGTACTCTACCTCAACCACTATGGCAATGGTGCATATCTCGTTCAGATCCGAACTTTGTCTGATCTTTTCAAGAAAATTTGGGAACTTTAGTCCACAGACTAAGAAATCACCCAAAAAAATTTCTGATGAGTTTCCAG
The DNA here is from genome assembly GCF_054855325.1 of Carica papaya. Lineage (NCBI taxonomy): Eukaryota > Viridiplantae > Streptophyta > Magnoliopsida > Brassicales > Caricaceae > Carica > Carica papaya. The sequence continues at coordinate 23,020,051 of NC_142312.1, read as the reverse complement.
ATTTCAGGTTCTCAGATGATGGGTTGTGTGGATTTCAAGACCGAATTTGGGTTCGGGTCTCTGTCAGGCCGGATGTTCTCAATGTTGTCCATGCCTCCAAATTATCAATCCACCCCGAGAGTACCAAGATGTACCAGGACCTGAAATACCAATACTGGTAGCTGAGAATGAAGAAGACATTGTTGACTATGTCTCCCGATGTCTTACTTGCAATAAATTAAGGTAGAACGCCAAAGACCCGACAGTTTGTTACAGGGCCTCTCGATTGCGGAATGAAAGTGGGAGATTTTATCACAAGCCTACCCAAGACATATTCTGGTCGTAATGCTATTTAGGTCATCGTTAACAGACTAACTAAAATTGTCTATTTCTTGCCCATCAGGACCACTGACTCCACCAACATATTAGTCCGCCTTTATGTCGATGAAATTGTTCGACTCCATGATGTTTCCTTATCCATTGTATCTGATCAAGATCCTAAATTCACCTCCCATTTTTGAGACAGCTTTTAAGAAGCGCTTGGGTCTGGATTATATTTTACCACTGCTTATCATTCTCAAACTGATGATCAGTCTGAATGCATTATCCAGACGTTGAAAGATATATTGCGTGCTTGCATTCTCGACTTTGGCGATAACTACTATGAGTATCTACCCCTGTGTGAGTTTACTTATAATAATAGTTATCACTCCAGCATCGACATGGCTCCATATGAATTCCTGTAAGGTAGGCCCTGCCGTTCTCGCACTTGCTGGAGCGAAATTGGAAACTAGCATCATTTAGGACTTGACTTCATCCAAGAGACTATTGAGAAGGTTGCGATCATCCATAGGAACTTGACTACCACCTAGAGTCGCTAGAAAAGTTACGCTAATAATTGTAGAAGATATCTAAAATTCTCCATTGGAGACTAATTTTTCCTCAAGATTTTTTCCGACAAGGAGAAAATACTGTTTGAAAAAAGAGAAAAGTTGAGCCCTTGTTATATGGGACCTTTTCAAATCATGGAGCATATTGGACCTATAGCGTACTGTCTTACTTTGCCTCGATAGTTTATGATTCTACATGATTTTTTCTACGCCTCCATGCTCAAAAAGTACCACCCTGACCCTTCTCATATCATTATTCACGATACGTAAGTACAAGTCGATATGACTTACGAGAAATTCCCCACATAAATTCTTAGTTGGACCAACAAAGTTTTACACAATAAGAAGATCCCCATGGTAAAGGTACAGTGGCAGCACCACACTTCGAAAGAGGTGATGTGGGAGTTGGAGAACGAGATGAGAGCATATTCGAAAAAAATTTGGGTGACCAAATTTTTTAAGGTGGTGGGGATGTAACACCCCACACCATCACGCTAAATTTGTACATGAAAACTCCTATGTATTTGGGTCTTAAGACTACTTGAACTCATTTAAATTTATTTCATAGTTTTATATTATGTTTCGTGATTTAAATTCATAATTTTAATTTATTCTGATTTTGTTATTTTTATTTATTATTATTATTATTTTATTTTGTTTTTTGCTTTATTTTTATTAAAAATAATTTTCAGAAGAAAAATAAGAAAAAGGGGCAAAATCCAGTGAAAAAATACTCGCAGGAAAGGCCTGCCCGTGCGGGCATTGCACACTGTGCGCGCGCGACCAGCATAGGACATGTGTACTATGCTTACGTCCTGTTCGCACTAAGCGTCAAGTCCACGTGCATCACATCGTGCGCGAACAGGGCTAGGCATCGTACATTTTGTGCATGCAACGTCCGCGTAGTAGGCCTGCACGCAGCAAGATAGGTTGGCGTCTGTAGACTAGGCTTGCAACGCATGACCGGCCTGGGGAGGCCAACTACTGCCTCGGGCAGTGTGTCATTGCCCCTTGGGCATCATGTGCCGCCTTGGACAGTGTGTTGCCAACGCTGATTGAGGATTCTTTCTCTATTTTTTGCACCACCGTCACGTTGTATCAAATCACTCATCTTCCACTTAACTTTCTCTCTCTTCATTAGACTTCGTCACTTGGCGTAAATCCAACGATCCCATTTTCTATAAATAGGGACCCATTTCTTCCATTTTCCTCATCATTTCCATTTTATTTTTTCATTCTCTAAGATCTTAGAGAGAGAAGTAGTGATCTAGAGAGAGAATGAGAAGAGGATAAGAAGAAAAGTGTAGAAAAACTTCAATGTTTCAGTAAGGAATTTAGTATTTTCTTAAATATCTTAAGGAGCATTTCTAGAAAATCAAAATTATGAAGTTTGTGTTTTATGTTTTACATGATTTATGTTTAAAAGTTCTAAAAAAGTGATTTGTTCTTAATTTCAAGCATGCTATGTGATCTTATAAGCATTTGATGATTTGTGTGTAAATTAAATAACATGAATATGATGATAATTGTCTGAAAAATATATTAAAAAAAAAAAGAGAAAAAGGATGAGTCTGAAATGGTTTGTAAAATAAATGTATATGTATTGACATGCATAATGCATCAAGTATCTCGTTAGACTTTTTATCTCTAAAGGATTTCTGTTTCTCCTTCCCCCATCTGATCTAGAAAGACATGAGAGGACCGCTCCCTATGGATGACGGCGTACTCTTTGACGAGAGCGGTGACACGAATATCTATTAGGGGTCATTTTTTGCTAAGTATTGTTGTGACTATAAAATATCTAATAGGACCACTGTGGTTGGTATGGCTATGGCATAGATTGTACCATGGTTTGGCAAGGTAGAAATGTGTTTGAGCAAATTATCGTTATTTATCTGATCTGGTCATTCCACATTGGTAGTCAGAAATCCGTATCTGCCATCAGAGATGGAAGTCGGAACGATTTCATAAAACATGACATAAAAATTTGAGCAATTCATGACTTGTTTGATTTTCTCTATTATAAAGCATAATTTTGATTTGATTATTGTGACTATGATATCATGGATCTAGTGTTTTATTTAATAAATAAAATTATTTTTATAAAATAAGAAGGAATCCTGACATGACCTGATGGTAAATATTAATGACATAATTATTCACTTTTAAAATCTTACGATATTATTTAAATATTATTTTTTTACTAAATATATAGAACTCACCCTTTCCATGCCCCCCCGGTGAAGAAGATAGTGAGGAACCAATCGTTAACCTACCCATTGAAGTCTACGAGGATTCTATGGATTTATAAATCTTGAGTGCATGACTTGTCTCGCACTTTGATGAGTCAAATCGCATAGTGAAAGAAGTGGCTATTTTGTTTTTTGTATTTTGTTGTCATTTCTATCCTCAGTTATATATATGTGTAATTGGATATCATATATTTTGGTAAGTGATTTGTAATAATTTGTTCCGCTGTATATAATTTTTATCATGCACTCATAATCTGTTTTTATATCTGGCACCCTTATGCCTTTATTTTTATTGAGGATATCACATAAACTCTACCACAACCATCCTTTAATCTTGTGTTAGATGAGCAGCAAGGGGGATCGAACACTAAGTTGAGTTATAGAATCAAAGGATTTCAACCTCCAACAAAAAATATAATTCTTAATATGAAAGATTTTGGGATTCAAAAGAAAAAATTAATGACAAAGATTAAATCATTATTTAGAGCATTGACGCATATTTTTTTTATACTTGATTTATAAAAGCACATCCTCTACACATCCAAAGTTAAAAAATATTCTCTTTGTACACTTTTTGATGTGATTCACTAAATCCCATCTCACGATAGACTACTTAATTAATGTTATTTGAATGTGATTTACTTAATGACATTTGGTGACACATTAAAAATATTTTAAAAAACCTCAGTTTTCTTTTAGATCGCTTCCATATATGAATTTAAATTAGATTTTCACTTAAAAGAATAAACAAAATAATTAGAAAAATTATTTTAACCAAATTATCTCTTTAGAAATAGTAAAAATTATTCCTAAGAAAAGAAAATATTCTGAAGTGTTTTTCATGAATAAAAAAATATAAAAAAATCTCTTGAGCCATCTATAGTTACTTAATTTATATTGGCTTAGGAAGTTGTGGTTGACACTAGTGTTTATATATTACTTTGTATATGGAAGGCTTAGAAATCAGAATGCCTAATATTGCTTGTGTTTGGACTCCAAAAATGATAAAACTTATCTAAACCCTTCAAATACTAAAAAATTACCTTTAGTGAGAACACCACTGTATATGTGGCATGCCATAAAAGATGTTTTATTTCTTTAAAGTATTTTCTTTTATGCAAGATACCACCTTTTAGTTGATGTATCAAACCCTCATTTGACATGTGATTGAGAAGAATTTTACCTATAGAATGAAGTATTGATGGGTTTTCCTCAGTCATAATTTATGACATTCATTTTTCTTTTAAGAGCACAACATAGACCTTGCATATCTCAAAATGGTATTAAAGCCAATACTAAAAATTCTATGAATATAGATGAACTATATTAATAATGTGACTGATATAAGGTTGGAATGACTTAATGTTGCATGCTTTTGTCATTAAATTTTAATGGAACATGTATATATACATATTCCTAATACTTTAATTTGTAAACCGTGTAAAACTATTTGTAATTAGAAAGAGTTTTTACCTCCAAACTACAATTGAAATATAAGAATAGACATGAAATAACAATAAATTAGAAAGGGATTGAGGAAACTCAATAACAAATATGCACACTTATCAAGGAGTTCATCAAGAACAAACATAATACATTGTCAACACGAGGTAAACAACCTTTTTGTTACTATTGTGGGGGTTGCATTAATATAAGAGACAAAAAAAAATATAGTGATGTAAAAGGTTGATGAAACACAAAGCCAAAAGGAAAAAAATGCTAGAGGAGGCCAACCTTGAAGACAACAATAGGGTAAAGCCAAAAGAAAACAAATTATGAGTAAAGAATATGATCTAATAAAGATAGAGGGCTTTAGGAGAAATATTCATCTAGTCCTGAAAACCTTTGTCTATAGTGTAAATACAGTTAAAGAGAAGAAGTCTAGTATAACATCTAAAGTCAGTGAAAGTTTTAAATTCCTTACCGTGACTTCTGATTCGATAAGTTCTATATCTTTCACCTAGTAACAAGTTATGAGATAGACTATTACCACATTTGTACCACAAGATATAAGAACTCTATGAAGTTGGGTTTATTTATGGACAATTATAAATGTACTATTTACTAATCAAGAACAACGAGACAAATATTATTCCTCCTATCTTTAGAATATAGATTATTAATATGTAATAATATTCCATTATTAACTTGTTTATATTGATTTAATTATTTAGATTAGCATTTCAAATTTTCAACATAATTGCATACCTTTTATTTTTTCTAAGCACCATTTCTATTACTGGATTTTTCAAAAAAAAAAAAAGTGTAATCCCAAATAAATGAAAAAAAATAATTTTCTTTAGGACCCTTAGAATGAATTTTATAACTTTGAAATAAGCGTGTCAAGTTTTCACTTTTTGCGAATACTTTCCACTTTGATTGTTTTATCTTTGAGAATAAAAAATTATAGGTCACAATTTCAAACCCTTGAAAGAAATATTTTGTCACTTTAAAAAAAGACCAAATGTTGTTCTTATAAGACATGATTGCTTAATAAAGAAGATAAGTAGAAAAATAGCTTATTTAAAATGCGACAAAAAGAGTGTAACGGCCCTGGAAATTTAAAATGAAATGTATATTAAAAATATCAAATGCGGAAGCGAAGTCAAAAAATTCGATTAACATCCCTTACACTAAAACCAAAAACGTACTCACAAAATATAAAAGATCAAACTACCTAAAGGAGAAACTTGAAAGTAAAAGCTACGAATATGACTATGGAGTCTTTAGGCGTCCCCTTCATCGTCCTCTTGCGGAACCGGCTCGGGAACAATGTCTTCCTGATCTGAAATGATTAAATAAGGAATGAGCTACACTAGCCCAGTAAAGACATCACGATATCTCACCGTCACGGAGGTAAAGGTGGGTAGAAAACACAAAAAGACCAATGGAGCATAATTTACAATAAATTCTTTTATCAATAATAAATCCTTCACCATCCATTTACCTCGGTGAAATCCATAAAACAGTGTACGAAAGCAATAACATTATCATCATCATGAAATCATATGTAAACTGTATAACATAATACTTATCAAGCCTTTCGTAATTCAATCGTTACACAACATATTTTCCTCATTTACCAGCCCACTAGTATCCATGGGGATCCATAGGGGTCCCGCTACCCGTTAACCCTTAACACTTGAAATCATACCTCGTCCGGTATGGGAGACCACAATCCCGGTAGGGTTCCCTACAGACACAGTCCGTCCACCATCTCCCAGGATATCTAGTCAGGCTGACCACATTATACAATTACCCATTCACGTAATCTTTCATTCTCCTTTCCCTCAGTCAGCATTATCAATCCACATACAAACAAGCAAAACGGTAATTTATGCCAAACAGACAACATACAGCATCAATATCCCAGTCATTCAATCCATAATCAGTAAAACAGTAAAATATGCACACGAAACTATAAAATGAAAACATCAAACCTCATACTGCATTTAAAACTGTAAAACATGCCAAATAACAGTTAACCGACAAACACACTAGACTCGGGCTCTATTAGCGACCTTAAACAATTTCACACATTTGTTGATTCATGAAATATCGTTTTATCATTTATTGAACTTTAATACCGTGATAGGAAATAGGGTGAGGGGTCCTTACTCGTTTCGGGGTCCCAACACGGCTTCACAGTGCGCCTACAGGCTGTCCCTAAATTTCCCTGAATTTTTTCCGGGGAACTGAAACGCACTACTGGTACCTGCACGTGTTCCAAAAAATCTCAAATTAGGCCCGGGGCCCCTTTTTAGCCATTATCGCAATTCTGGCACGGCGGCTCCGCCGTGTTCCGGCGACGGCGCCGCCGCTTGTGGCGGCGATTCTCCTCGGTTTGGCCGTTTTCGGCCGTTTCCGGCCGAATTCGGCCACACTTGCATCGATCCTTGCGATAAAACAACCCTAGGGCCCTTGGGGGGCCAAAAAATTACGGAAAACCGAAGCTTACCAGCGGCGGTGCTCTCGGGTGCGGCGGCTCTCCGGTGAAGTTCGTGTTTTGGTGATTCGGCTCCGATCAACCTGTAGAGAAAAGAATGGTGATCACGGTGATATAAAAATTGCATTAAACAGAGGCCGGGAAGGGACTCATCGGAGGCAAAAATCGAGAAGGGGTGCGGCGGCGCCGCTGGGTTTCGGCCGTGTTTTCCGGCCATTTGGCCGGGATTTTGGCTCCGATTTGGCCACAGGTGAAATCAGCGTGGAAAAACGAGTCGGGGGTATGAAATTTACCTCGATCGGCGGTCAGAAATCTCCCCGGTGCGGCGACGGGTGGCGGCGGCCGGCGTCTCCGGCGTCTGGTTCGTCTTCTCCGGCGAGGGCAGGCGGCTAGGGTTTTTGTGGTCTGGTGTGGGGGTTCTATTTATACTCTTTTGCCTTTTGATCTCAGCCGTCCATTTTGTTTTAATCTGGGTCGTCCGTTTTTTGATTAAATCTGGGCCGTCCGTGCGATTTCATCTGGGCCGTCCGTACGCACGCTTGATCTGGGCTGTCCGATCGCGCGTACGCGGATCGCCAACGTGGCCCGTCCCCGGTCGACGTGGTTTTGCCACGTGGCAGGTCCTGATTGGCCGGGACTGCTGACTGGGTCTGCTGACGTGGTTTTTTTTTTTTTCCCCTCTTCCAATTCACGGGTGTTACAAAGAGAGATACCTTAAGAGAATTATTTACTGTTTAGAAAAATATTTATTAAAAAATTTTATAACCAGACTACTTTTCATACTTGCAAAAATATTTAAAAATAAATTAAAAATCAAAGTAAGAAAATGAAAAAAGAGTAACAACACACTAATCTTAATGGAAATTAGGTGTCTCTAGAGATATGGGAGTGAGATATTAATTTTTTCTTTTTTCTTATTGTTTTGCAAATAAAATTAAAGAGTAAATGCATTATAAAGTGCCTAAATTCTATATTTTGCTTCATAGAGTGCCTTAATTTTGATTTTTCGCAAGTGTTTGAGTTTTCAAATTGTCTCCAACTAAGCATTTATTTAACCCTTTAAGTAGTAATGTTAAGTGTAATGTCATGCGATATTAACGAGTGAGTCACATTCTCATGTTAAATGAAATTTAAAAATACATCCTTTTTAATTTAAATAATAACCAAAATAAAAAAAATAGAAAAATATATTATTTTTGTTTTCTATTTGATCACTATTCAAGTAAAAGAAAATATATTAGAATTTATTTAATATATAAATATTGCATAATGTTATGTTTAGATGATTTTTTTGGTAGATAATTAATATACGGTAAGGTATAGTAATTGTACATAATGATAACTATTTTATTTGGATTGATAGAATGATATAATTGTATATTTAGTCAAATTACTAATTTTTCTATGTCTTATTATATGTAATATTAAATAGAAAAGTAGAAGAAAAAAACTCATTTAGCTTGTAATTAAATTATTTAACTTATAAAATTATTTAAACTGTAATTTTTAATAAATTTTTAAAAAAATATTAAAAAATAATTTTGTTAAGAAGAATAAAAATTTAATTTAAAACTAGAATTTTTTATTTATGATTATAAATTGAAAAATAATCTAACAAATTATCTATTGATAATATTTATTATTATCATTTATATAACATAAATAAAATAAATAAATAAATTTTATTGAGAACAGTTTTCAATTTTGTTAATGTTTAAATAATTAAATAATTGTATATATTCAATCAACTTATCTATTTCAATGATCATCTTATTAATACGTATGCGGTCAATTTTTAAAAAACAAAATAAGAAGAAAATGTATAGTGACATAAATATAAGAATTTTGAAAATATAACACTCGTCAAATCATTCCAATTGCAAATCTAACATAAATTTAATAGTAAAAAATAATAGCATAGTTTCATATTAAACATCCAGTTTCCTAATTACATATTTCACATACAACACATTTTTTCCAAATTTTCTAAATTTATACTAGAGTCTTGTACTTCGTCTAGCCCCATTTTCAATTATCTGAAAATGAAAAAAAATTAAAACTACAAATTAACAAGTTTCAATATCTGAAAATAATATTTTATATAAGTCATTATTTGATGATTGAAACAACATAATGGTAAATGATTATGTGTTATTATGCATGTAATAACACATCATTCATAGAATCTTTCTTATAAATAGGGTTGCTCCCTCCATCTGCAGATCTGTTCCTCTTTGCCATTTTCTAAAACATACAGCACAACACCAACAGATATAATCATATACCATACAACATCAACAGATATAATCATATAATTATTTACTATTTAACACAAATAAATATAACCAATAGATATAATCATATAACATACAAATTCCAAATTATATTGTTCAATTAAAATATTAAAATATCTCACAAGTCATAAACCATACAAATGTCATAAATAACACAATTGATTCAAAATATAATCAAGCATTGTAAGTAGCCCACATATTAGTTGGTATATGATCTCTAATAACTTCCCCCCTCCTTGTTTCCTCAATAATATCCCTAATGTTATATTGATTTTATTTATCATGATAAACGTGATGAAGTTCTTCATCAACCTCTACAAGAAGTTCATCATTTGGATCCTCTCCCCATAAGTAGTTGTGCAAAATGCAATAAGTAAATATAATGTGGTTAAGAGCCTTGAAGCGATAATGAGGTTCACTAGAGCTTGAAATAATTGAAAAATATTTCTTAAGAACTCCAAGAGCACGTTCAATCGCATTACGTAAAGAAGCATGACGAAGATTAAATAGTTCACGAGCATTGCATGGTGGATTTCTTGAGTATTCACTCAAATGATACCATTCTCCCCTGTATGGAGTAATTATTCCACCCCGTAACATGAAAACCATGTATCTCTGATATAGAACTTAACTATAAATAATGAATAATTTGAATTATAACTTTTTTTTTCAAACTTATACATTATATATTCAAATTCAATATATTTTAATTACATTCGGGAATAACTAAAGGATCCTCAAGTTTGTTTAATGCATGCTTTAATATTCTTGAATCTAATGCAATCCCTTCCCACCCGACTAGGATGTATGTAAATTTTAAATTGAACGTACAAGCTACCAATACATTTTGTGTGGGGTAATATTTTCTCCCATGAAACATTCGGGCATCACTTCTAGACACTTTCATACATATATGTATTCCATCAATTGCACCAACACAACCTTAAAATTAATTATTCTCTAATTGGTTAAATTTATACTTATTTAAAAAAACTTAATTAAACTTGTAAGTTATGAAAAATTATAAATTAAATAACTTATATATTTACCTTAAAATATGGAAATAATATAGAATTGTTGGTTATTTTCGAAGGCACTTGTGATCCATCTGGCTGAATAAGAAATTTATCTGCCATTTGTACTATACATCGAAGCACAATATGAAAATGATGACTTGTCTTTTCGAATCGTCGAAAATGCCAAGATAGGACTCAATTTCTCTCATTATGTCCTAATAAGTAAAGAGTCTTGGCAACTTGTTCCTTAACAGTTGCACAAACGCTGTGCTTAAATCCACCGTCAATAACTAGTAAATGATATAAATTCATAAAGGTTAGAGCTCTCATCTTGATGATATGTTGACAAAACTCACTTGAAACTAAGCTTTTCATCAACTTATCTCGAACTTTCTCTATCTCTAGTAGTAATTCAGGAGTAAGCATAAGCTTTCTCCTTTTATGAACACAAATCGCAATAAGCATGACAAAGTACCCCATTAAAATAACTACATGTTTCGCAAGATCCATCTTTCCTTCTTTATGGGGAAACATAAAACAAGAATAAGTTTTCGCAAATGTATACTCAATCAAAAATTTTATGTAAAGACAACATAATCCTCAATCAAAAAGTTATGTTTTTAAGGACAAGATCAGGGATAACATAACTGGGCTTCTCTATATCATGAGCTAGCTTATGGCGAGAAGGGTTATCCCCTTTTATTTTTTTCTTAAAAATCCAACTTGAAATTGAAACTTAAACTATGATATTCCATACTTCAACAACCACTACTTCCATAGTAACACGATTAGAAATTGAAACCTTCCTAAAACTCTGCAAAATTGTTTTGACTTTTGACCTTCCAAGAAAAATGAAAAAAATATTAAGATTTAGACATTACTTTGTTGGTTCAGTTCTTCCTTCTAGCATTAATAGGGTATGAAGTACATGAGCTATACAAATTTACTCTTTATCACTCACCTAGTTTATAAAATTGCATTTGATACAAATCATAATCACTCTCACTTTAAATTCTTTAATAGTGAGAATGTAATTCATTTCAAGGTATGAGTTCAAAGAAGTTAAAGTGAAAAGGATTACCAATTGAATTTTCACAAAAAATTCAAAGTGGAGGTGCTGATAACTAAAACAAAAGAAATTGTATGCTGATGCACATATTAAAGACTAATAAGAGAATTTAAATTAGGAATTAAGTAGGAACTAAATGAAAAAGAAGCCAACATTATAATGATGTAAACCAATTTTTTATACATACATATTTTTTCCTTCATGATAAGAATAACTGCAAATCAAGGATTTTATCTGTTGGGATTGGACTATGCATCTCCTACCTTTGCTTCTGCAATACAAAAATTGGTTCCTATAATCACTTTTATCAGGGCTGCTGTTTTAAGGTATCGAGTCCCTATATCGAAATCCTTATTACTTTTTATGAAAGTATTTCAAGAATGGTTAAGTGATCATCCTTCCTCTTCATTTTTGTGTTTATCTGCTTTTTCAGGCTTGATGAAGTTAACTTTGAAAGAAAAGATGAATCAGCAAAAATTTTGGGGACTATTGCAAGAATTGGAGGTGCCACCATTATTACCCTCTACCAAGGACCCCCTCTTATGCCCCAGATTCTAAAAATACCAGAAAAGAACTTAGAAGAAGAAATATCTGAAAAAAAGAGTACAGAACTGGACATGGGGATGTATATAAAACTGTGCCTCCAATGCGTTAAAAAAAAAAAAAAAAAAAAAAGGAAACATCAGAGATTAAATTATCATGAAAAAAAATAAAAAATAACTCAATCGGCTAGGCAATCAAGGACAGACCAATCATGAACTCGACAACCTAAATCAATACCGATAATAATCTAATGTTATAAAAAAAGCCATGAAACATCAAAGCCTTCTGAGAGATCATATCCAGAATTAACCGAAATAAAATAATAATATAACTAAAGAAAAACATGAAAATCAATTAGTTTTTGGAATAACAAAGAAATAAAACTGTAAAGAAAGGAAAGAACACATGAAGGCAAAGAATAAGAGACATGAGTGGCAGATCAAACTACCAGAAGAAACGAAAAAGAAGAAGAAGGAGATGTTTGGTTTGCGTGAAAGAAGAAGGATATGGTGGTGGGTAATTTATTTTTTTGGGTACCAAAGAAACATTTTATCCTAAAAAATAGAAAAATGAGATTTGTTATTATTGAAAATCTTCCAATTTCTATCCAATCAGATCATTCACAGCCCAACAGAAGTAGCCCCATCAACAAAACCATATCTACTTCTTCCTACCAACCTTATAAAGAGAAAAAGACAGGTTAATCCAATTTGCTTGGGAGAACTCCATTCCAACCCACTAAAATCCAATTTGCTTGGGAGAACTCCATTCCAACCCACCAAAATCCAATTAGCAACTTCAAATAATTTCATCTTGCCATGGTAAAATATATATATATATATATATATTCATACATCTCTCAGATACAACATATGCAAAAGGTCTACAATATCCACGCACATGAGGATTACCCCCATACACCCGTTGTAGACTGGTAGAACATTGTTTGAAATACAAAACAGTGAATAACATTCCAAATTTGTGTCTTAACTTTATCCCAGATTTCATAAATAGGTAGGATGCAATACAAGCTTCCTTGGTCAGACCATCAGCCACTATTAACACCACTATTCTTAAAATGGATGCTAACGTGGGAGAGTGTTCAAATACTCTCTACTATATAATATAGTACATTTTAAGAAAATTTGAAAATAGACTATTCATGGTACACGTTATAACCATCTGCTTATTATTTTACCCCTCCTAGCCAAGAACAAACAATACAATCCATCTAGAAAATGCTTAAGCTCACCAACGAAAAAGAAAACGCAGAAATGTTCAAGCAAACGTATTCTAATGACCAACAAAAAAGAATGAAAGTATGAGTTTGTTTTCTGCAATAGGTTCAATATAATGGAAACCCTAATGACCAACAAAAAATAAACAACATTGAAGAAGAGAAAACAATAACTTGTTGAAGAAGAAAAGCAAAATAAAAAGTTATCATCTTCATTTTCTCTTTTAGTCCTCGATTGAAAGAAAATCACTGTAAACTAAACTAATTATAAAAAAAATCATCACCACCACAAAAATAAGTACACACCTTGATTGAAAGAAGGATAAGTGAAGGAGCTAACACCGATGAAGACTGTAATACTCGGGCCCGAAAATCGACCCAAGATGATTTTTTTTATTTATAATTTTTTAATAATTAATTTTGTTTATTTTAATTTAATTTTATTAAATTTTTGAGAAAAATAAATTATGCACGAAATAAAAAATAATTTTGAAAAAAATGGATAAAATTTTGAATTCGGTGGATGTTTTTAAAAGTAAAATTAGAAACAATGGGTTAAAATGCAAAAAAAAAGATTGACCACATGGAACCGCTCAGTCATCAATCTCGACGAACCGGAACACGCCGCATGGGAACTCCGCTGACATTGGCACCACGCGGGATGCCTCGAGAACAATCTGCGTGTCTAGCGATCCGACAGTCCAGATCTCATCCTGCGTGCGTGAACAGTCCAGATGCATTCTTTCTTTAGATACGATCAGATGAATGAGATGGATCATGATAGACGGTCCAGATTCGCCCATGCCATCAGCCTAAACGAAAAACTATCGAACGATCCTCCTCGCTCCACGTCGACACAAATGACGACTGGGATCAAAGAGGATAGGGTATTTAAACTCTTCTTCGCAGGAGAAACTAATCCTAGCCGCCAACTGCCGGATAAGAAGAACTAGATGTCGGTATTTAAACTCCCTTACTATGATGATTTTGAATTATTTTTTCGGTTATTTGGTTTACCTCATTGCACATTCCCGTGTCGATATGTTTTGAAATAAAATATCTCAACTATGTTCTTAAAGTACATGTCGCCTCTTTGCATAAACTACTGTTGATTTGTGAATACGAAAAGTTGGCATGCAATTGATGATTGATCGATGATATCGATATATATATGAAAGGATTACTGGGTACACTAGGAAAGGGTGGGCAGACCCGGTACATAGGGAACCCTACTGTAAACATTACCTCAGTCGGACGAGAATGAGAAGTCCCATACTAGAAGGGTTTGGAAGACATGATTCACTCTCATACCAGACGACGTATCGAGGCGATGGTGTGTTTGGCGCCTATTATCAGACGAGATATGAGAATGACCGGGTTAACTGATAAATCTAGATATTTGGTTCACGAGTAGGGAAATATCCCTATGGACTCCCATGTGTTCTAATAAACAAGTTAAAAGGAGAATTATTAATCTTGTTCACTTGTACATGAAATCATAATATTATCTGAGTATTTGTTTTTGTAGGTTAATTTTGGAAAACTCACAATGGTAAATATAGAATAAATAGTTTTTTCTGTTGTCAAACGAATTTACTTAAATAAAAGCTCTATTAGTTGTTTTATAATTTTTACTAACTTTCGATTTTTCGTATCAATGATTATAATAATATTTTTACTGGAGTAGTGTAGCTCACCATTTCATTAACCATTTCAGATCAAGAAAACCAAGATCTAAATCTCAATCAGTAAGAGAGTTGTGAGTAGTTCACCTTCTGGACTCCCTTCAAGTATTAGTAGAGGTTAACCTCTAAGATATCTATTTATTTATTTTTAATTATTGTTTGTCTTTTTTTATGAACCAATATAGAAGAGACATTCTCGTAACTCAATTGGGCATTCTAATTTACTGTGTAAGGAATGTAAACCCTAATTTTATTATTCGTTTTCGTATTTAGATAATAAATCTCTTTTTTTTTAGTTTCGAGCTTTTATAGTTGGTATCATAACTGCATTCGTCGAAATCATTCTTTACACAAAGACTTAAAAATACCAAATACAAACTGTTGGTTAACCCTTTCTTGTGAAATACAGGTACAACGATATGAAGAGATGAAGGTCCCAACTAAACCGAGCAGCCTGGGATGGTTTGCTTTGAGAGGATGTTGATCAATTCTTTGAGATACTGAAGAGACTTATCTCTGCCCAACAGACCCGGGAAGAAAGAAAGGAGCTATCTAACCCTCCCTTGCTGCCACAGTTTGAGCCACCCTTACAGTGGAAAGATTCGGAGTCACCCTGGTACAACCCTACTCCTCCATCGTATCATCCAGCACCGCCATAATACAATCTAGTGCCCCTACCATACAACGAGGTGCCGCCACAGGGCCATCCAACCCCTCCTCAGCATAATCCAATCCCTCTTCCACGGGACTCAATTATATCCATGATTGATCTACGCTATATTGAAAGGTATAAAAGACTAAACTCATCTACCATTATAGGGACATCCTCTTTCAAAAAGGCTGAGTATTAGTTAGTTGAGACAGAGAAGGCTTTCGTGACTTTTGGATAGTTCCTGAATAGAAAGTTGTACTTGCCACCTATATGCTCGTGGGAGAGGCATGTCACTGGTGGCAGCTCAAGCAGGCCACCCTACCCGTTCCAGTCACTTGGGAACAATTTCTGATGGCCTTCAATGCAGAATACATCCCAGAGCACTTTCGGCATTTGAAAGAAATGAAGTTTGCACACCTAGTTCAAGGTGATATGAATGTGTTAGAGTATACTTGAAAGTTCCTAGAGTTGGATCAGTATTCTCCCGAGAGTATGATGGATGAAGGCAGAAAGGCAAGGAAGTTCGAGTTAGGTCTCCGTCCTAATATTAGACATCAGTTGTACGTATTTGAGTTCAGTACCTACTCAGTCGTTCTAGCCAAGACACAATTAGTAGAGATGAACCTTCGTATCTTCCTTCTAGTAGTGAAAAATCCCAGACCCCCAATTTCACACCGCAGACTAGCACCCACTCTACTGGTTCAGTAGAACAATAAGCCTAGGCTAGTGACTCATCCTTCTTCTCAGGCTCCAGAAACAGGACGCAGTAAGACTTGCTAGCACTGTGACAAAGATCATGGGGACCGACCCTGTTATCATCTAAAAAATATATGTTGCATATGTGGGAGTACTCAATATTACGCGAGAGAGTGCCCGTGAAATCAGAATCAGGTCAGACCTCCTATCTAGTACAGAGCTTACAAACTCACCTAAGAGGATGCTGAAGCTAACTCCAATATGATACAGGGTATGTACACTATCTGTAATCACCTTGCACATATTTTGATTAATACTGGTGCTTTACATTTGTTTGTCTTACATGCTTTTGAAAAAAACTTAAATGTATTACTTAAAAAACTTAATTTTGCGATGTTTGTGTTTACTCTTGAAAGTAGGACACTACTAAAGAAGATTATATACAAAGCTTGTATCATAGAAATAGCATATAAAAAACTGAGTGTAGATATGATATAGATAGACACAGAGAACTTTGATATAATTTTGAGAATGAACTGGTTAGCGACGTATCACGCCACCATAGATTGTTTTCACAATAAGCTTGTATTCAACCCTTTTAACGAAGAATCATTTACAAGTTAATAAAATTTTTAAATATTATTCCCTAATGACAATTTTCTTATTACATAGCGCTTTAACTCAGTTGTTTTATCTACATTAGGCAAACCTAAAAAATAAGTTTGCATTCAAGAGATCCCGGTAGTCCAAGACTTTTCAGATGTATTTCTTAATGAACTACCCAAAATACTAGTGGACAAAGTAGTTGAGTTCACCGTAAATCTTTAGTATGACACTCAGCCTATCTTGGTTGACTTTTACCGCATGAGTCGTGTTAATATGGAAGAGTTGAGAAAACAGATCAATAAATTGCAGGATAGTGGGTTTGACATAGTGTATAGTGTATCTCCTTGGGATGTTGTAATCACATTTGTAAAAAAAGAGGATAAGACGTTGAGATTATGTATTGACTATAGGGGATTGAATAAATTCACAATAAAAAACAAATACCCTTTTTCTAGAATTGATGACCTTTTTGAATAGTTTCAGGGTGTTCAGGTTTTCTTCAAAATAAACTTACATTTAGGTTACCATCAAGTAAAGATAAGAGCAGAGGACATTCCCAAGACAGCCTTTACAACCAGGTACAGACATTATGAGTTCTTGGTCATGCCATTTGGGCTAACCAATGCGTCAGCCATTTTTATTGAATTTGATTAACAATATTTTCAGATAATTCCTAGATCAGTTTATTATTGTGTTTATTGATGATATATTGCCCTATTCAAAGATCATAGAGGAATATGTTCACTACCTGACTTAAGTTTTATAGGTTCTCAGAAAAAAAAATTGTATGCAAAATTGGGTAAGTGTGGGTCTTACCTCGAGTAAACTACCTTTCTAGGACATATTATATTAAGGGATGGAGTATTAGTGAACTCCAACAAAATTGAAGCAGTACTTGATTGGGAGAAACTGACATCGGTTAAGGAGATTCGTAACTTTATGAGAATGTCAGATTATGACCGCATGTTTGTAGAAAGATTTTCTAGTTTAGCCGCTCCTTTAACCCAACTCACAAATAAGAACATTAAGTTTTTATGGAATGAGAATTGCGAAAGAACCTTTACAAAACTCAAGAACCGGTTGACTATTGCACCCGTGTTGGCTCTACCAAGTTGGACAGGTGGATACATAGTGTATAGTGATGCTTCCTATCTAGGGTTGGGTTGTGTTCTGATGCAGCATGGGAATGTCATACCATATAGATCTAGACAATTGAAAAGTCATGAGAATAATTACCCAATCCACGACTTAAAACTTACCGCTATTATTCACGCCTTAAAGATCTTGTGTCATTACTTGTATGGGGAGACTTTTAAGATTTATACAGACCATGAGAGATTGAATTATATATTCAATTAGAAGGATCTCAACATGCGTCAGAGGCATTGGATAGAGCTCCTCAAGAACTATAATTACAAGATTTTGTATCACCCGGATAATGGTAATATGGTAGCCGATGTGCTCAGCAGAAGAAGTGCAGGTATATTAGCTCACTTAATAGTTTCTAAATGTAGGGTAGTAAGGGCTGCACAACAAATACGACTTCAATACTTGAAAAGAGTTACATGCTTGGTCTACCTAACTGTCCAACACGAATTGATCTAGAGAATAAAAGAAGCTCAATTAACCAATTCCACTATAGCAGCTCTTAAAAATGATACAGAACAGCGAGTATCTAGAATTTTGAGTCTCTGCTGATGGGTTGCTCAGATTTCATGATAGAGTATATGTTTGATATGATAATGAACTAAAAAGAGACATTATGACAGAGACTCGTATCTCCAAGTTCGTCATACATCCCAGAAGTAATAAAATGTATCAAAGTATGCGATTCCAATTTTGGTAGAGCGGGATAAAAAGAGATATAACTGACTTTGTCTCCAAGTATCTGGTATGTCAATAGGTTAAGGCAGAGCATCAACGCCCAGACAGGCTACTTCAGCCGTTATTGATCCTAGAGTAGAATTGGGAACATATTACAATAGATTTCGTGACATGGTTGCCTAAAGCACGCTCAAGACATGATATTATCTGAGTAATTGTCGACTGACTCACCAAATCCTCTCATTTTCTAGTTATCAAGATGACCGAACCCTTAAACAAGCTAGTAAGAATCTACATCCATAATATAGTCAGGTTACATGGAATCCTAGTGATAGTAGTATTAGACAAAGACTCAGGTTCACTTCTCGGTTTTGGTCTAGTCTTCAGCAAGCCATAGGAATAAAACTGTCATTTAACACCACATTCCACCCTCAAACTGATGGACAATCAGAGAGGACGATTCGCACACTGGAGGATATGCTCCAAGCTTATGTTCTAGACTTCGACCACTATTGGGATGATCACCTACATTTGATAGAGTTCATCTATAATAACAGCTATCAAGCAAGCATCGACATGGTCTCACATGAGGCATTATATGGCCGACCTTGTAGGTCACCGATTTGTTGGAAAGAGGTGGATGATAGATAATTATTTGACCTAGATCTTGTAGAGGAGACTACAACCAAGATAATTAAAATAAAGAAGAACATCTAGACAATTTAAAGTAGACAGAAGAGTTATGTGGACACTCGAAAGAGGGATTTAAAATTTGAGAAAGACGATCGAATGTTTCTTAAGGTCACCCCTTTCAAGAGAATCGGTAGGTTTAGCAAGAGGGAGAAATTAAATCCCTAATTCATAGGGTCATTTGAAATTTTAAACAAAATTTGTACGTTTATCTACAGATTAGCACTACCTCTAGAGCTATCCAGAGTTCATAATGTGTTTCATGTGTTCATACTACGCAATTACAATTCAGATCCCTCACACATCCTGTCCCACGAGCCCCTGTCGTTCTAGGAGGATCTATTTTATGAGGAGGTACTAGTAGACATTGTAGACCGAAAGAACAGAGTATTTTGCAACAGAGAGATTCCTTTCGTCAAAGTTCTATGACAGAATCACACACAACAAGAGGTCACTTGAGAGCTAGAATCAGACATTAAAGCACGGTACCCCCAATTGTTTAATTAAGAGAGAAGGTGACAAATTTGAGAAATCAAATTTTTTTAAGGGGGTAGAGTTGTAATACCCGGACCCAAAAATTAGTCCGGGATTATTTTCTTTATTTTATTTATTTATACATTTTGTTGATAATTAATTTTATTTATTTAAACTTAATTTTATTGAATTTTTGAGAAAAAATGAATTAGGGATGAAATTGAAAGTAATTTTAGAGAAAATTTGTAAAATTTTGAATTTAGATAGTGTATTTGAAAGAAAAATTAGAAACAGAGGGGTTAAAACATAAAAAAAAAGTTTGGTAAAGTGGAACGGTCTAGTCAGCAGCCGTGCCAAACCGGAGCACGCCGTGTGGTAACTCCGTTGACATCGGCACCATGCGGGAAGACACATGAGCGATCCAACAACCTAGATCTCATCCTGCGTGCGTGAATGACCTAGATTTATTCATTCTTTAGATGCAATAGAAATAACGAGATGGATCATGATGGATGGTCTGGATTTACCCACACCATAAGCCTAAACAAAAAACCATCGAATGGTCCTCCTCACTCTACGTCGACACAAACGGATGGCTCAGATTGAAGAGAAGAGGGTATTTAAATTGTTTTTTATAGGAAAACCTAACCCTAGCTGTTAACCCCTGCTAGAAAAGAAGAACCAGATGCTAGAGAAGAAGATCGGCCTCCGGTTGCCACTGCACCGAAGCCACCACTGACTGCAAAAAAAATAAAATTTTTCCCTTCCTGCTCAAAATTCGATTTTGAGTCTCTTTGTGGCCATATCGGAGCAAAAAGGCCCAAAACTCTAAAATCCCTCCGACGAGCCTTTTTCCATTTCCTGTTTCATACGATTCTTTATCCATTATTTTTACTGTCATTTTTTACACATGTTAGCTGAAGGAGAAACCCTAGCTACGAAGAACTAGTAGAATCACCACACCTAGATACTCCCCTGCTAGTAGGTTTAGTTTTTTGCTTTTTCTGGCAAATTGAAGCTTCCTAACGTGTTTTTTTCAAGAGATACATACAAAATCAGCCAAAATTGACAAAAATCGACCAGGTAGAGGTGAATCACCACCGTGAGTGGTGGAGCTGACGTCGGAGCACGACGGTCCCACTGTGTCGGAACCCCTAAAATTGACTGAAAAGAATTTTCAACATTGATTTGGATTTTTGGAGTATTTTTGGGTACATGACAAGTGTTTTAATTTCCGCAGAAAAAATTCAGAAAATTCGGAGCTCATTAGGAGATGTAGTGGATAGCACAGCGTTTCAAAACACCGATCCCAGTAAAAATCCCTCACCCTATTTCCTATAACGATAAATTGAGGCTTAATAATTAAATATCTTATATTTTGTGAAAGATTAGAAAAATCTTAAAAATAATTATAGATCACTAGTGGAGTCAGAATCAGTCAGTTCATATCTGCTCTAATTCATTATGTATTTTCCTATATTGCTTGAATTGCCTATTATTATATTGTGCATATTTAAATTAATGATTTTGAATTATTTTTTCGATTGTTTAGTTTACTTCACTGCACATTCTCGTGTCGATCTGTTCTAAAATAAAATATCACAACTATGTGTTTAATGTACATATAGCATGTTTGCGTAACTTACTGTTAATTTGTGAATACGAAATATTGGCATGAAATTAATAATTGATTGATGATATTGATATATGTATGAAAAGCTTATTGGGCACCCTGGGAAAGGGTGGGCAGGCTCGGTATATAGGGAACCCTACTGTGAACATTATCTCAGTCGGACGAGGTTGAGAAGTCCCATACCTTAAGGGTTTGGAAAACATGGTTTACCCTCAAATCGGACGGAGTATCGAGGCGATAGTGTGTTTGGCACTTATTATCGGACGAGATATGGGGACGGTCGGCCTAACTGATAAATCTAGATATTGAGTTCATGAGTAGATGAATATCCATATGGACCCTCAAGGGTTCCAATAAGCAGGCTAAAAAGAAAATTGCTAATTTTGTTTAACTTGTACATGAAATCATAATATTATCTAAGTATTTGTCTTTGTCAATTGATTTTGAAAAACTCGCAACAGTAAGTATAAAATAAACAGTTTTATCTATTCTAAACAAATTTACTTAAATAAAGGGCTCCATTAGTTATTTTGTGATTTTTACCAACATTCGATTTTCCATATTAACGATTAGAGTGATATTCTTACTGAGTTAATGTAACTCATCATTTCATTAACCATTTCAGATCAAGAAAATCAATATCCATATCCCGATCAATAAGAGAGTTGTGAGTAGTTCACCTCCCATACTCTCTTCAAGTGCTAGTAGAGGTTAACCCCTAGGATATCTATTTATTTGTTTTTAATTATCGTTTATTTTTTTATGAACTAATATAAAAGAGACATTCTCGTAACCCTATTGGTCATTTCAATTTTCTGTGAAAGGAATGTAAACCCGAACTTTATTGTTCGCTTTCGCATTTAGATAATAAATCCCTTTATTTTAGTTTCAAGTTTTTACAAAGACAATTGCAACAACAAAAGCTGACTCAGGAAGCGGAAGAAGTGAAATCAGTTGAGAAGAGAACGATTGCGGTGGACAAAACAGAAGCAGGTCGGGAAAATAAATAAAATTTGGGTTTTAATTAAAGGTAAAAAAGGGAATTAATAAATGTTTGTGAGGGTAAGACGATAAGAAAAATATTCAACCATTAAAAACTATCGAATCAGTGGTTTGAAAAATCTGAAAAAGAATAGAAAAATAATTTACCACTAAATACCACCCAAACAATCATACTATTTATTTGGAAATGATCCAAACAAAAAAAAATCATAAAATATACTATATCGCACAGTAAATACCCATAATCCAGACACACTGTAAATGTGCCTTATGACACTATGCTTAATATTGTCAGTAAAAATACTTAACTAGATACTTAATTGAACACAAGTTCAAACATTAAATATTGAATTAAATAAAATATAAAAGTTCGAGCACATAATTGTTAAAAAATCAAAGTAAAATATTTAATTAAATAAAAATTTAAAAGATTTAACGACTTAATAGTGCATTTACCTAAATAGAAAATTATAAATTTATCATGTGAGCTACCTTATCAATTTTAAGTATGCAAAAAATGTCACATCGAACATATGTTTGGATTAGATTTTTTGGGAAAAATAATAAAGTAGGTTCATAGTGGATTTCAACAAATTTAGTCTTAACTACTCATATAATAATGAACCTAAACCATTTTCTTAAATTTTTTTTGACCATATCGGATTTGTAAATTATCAACTTGCTTGGTACAATTATAAAAAAAAATAAATATTTTTATATATAATATATATATTTATATTCATGTAAAAATATAAAATTTTATATATTTATGTTAATAAATAAAACAAAAATATTAAGTTAGGTTTAAATGAGTTTTAATAGTTGAGATCTAGACCCGCCTTACCAATATAATTTTTTTTTATCAATCTAAACTAAATTCGCCATGAAATTGTTACTAAAATTAACCGGGTCAATTCAAATAAAAAGTTCTTTCCCTATTTTTGATACTTTTTTTTGTTAATGAAAAAAATTTAATTATACAAAAAAGCAAATGATATAAAATTTACTTTAATAAAAAAAGTAAAATTTGTTTAAATAATAGATTTTTGTCATATACTATACTGATAGTATGATTTTTTACATTCTTTACATTAATATAAAAACAACAATGTATTATTTTATATAAATAGTAGTTATAAAGACAAAAATATTTCTAATAAGATATAAAAATATTATCTTTAAGTATAATAAAATGATCTTAATATTTTGTGTTTGAAGTGGATCTACAATAAATTAATATAATTATTAGAACAAAATTAATCATAAAGGTAAATAAAAAAATATCGTATTATAATTATTAATATAAAAACATAAATTTTATACTTAAATAGTTTGTAGAACATCTCCATGATGAAGAAAAAAATTAAAATTTCATTTGTTATATAATTTTAAAATTTGTAGTCAATTAAAAATTAATTAAATCTAAATTGTATGATATAATAAATATTATATATATCGTAAAAAATTTTAAAGTTTTAATGTAGCACCCGGAAAGGAGGAGAAAAAAAAAAAAAAAAAAAGGGTGCCACGTCAGCAGCCACGTCAGCAGGCCCGGTCAGCAGTCCCGGCCAACCAGGGCCTGCCACGTGGCAAGATCGCGTCACTCCGAAAGGAGCCACGTTGGCGATCCGCGTGGGTGCGATCCGACGGCCCAGATCAATCGCGCGATCGGACGGCCCAGATTCAAACGCACGGACGGCCCAGATTCAATCAAAAACGAACGGCCCAGATTAAAACGAAATGAACGGCTGTGATCAAAAGGCAAGGGGTTATAAATAGAACCCCCACACCAGACCAAAAACCCTAGCCGCCAGCCGCTCGCCGGAGAAGACGAACCAGAGGCCGACCGCCGCCACCCGCCGCCACTCGCCGCCGCACCGGGGAAATTTCCGACCGCCGATCGAGGTAAATTTCATACCCCCGACTCGTTTTTCCCCGTTGATTCCTCCTATGGCCAAATCGAGGCCGAAATCCCGGCCAAACGGCCGGAATACGCGGCCGAAGCCCAGCGGCGCCGCCGCACCCCCTCTCGTTTTTTGCCTCCGACGAGGCCCTTCCCGGCCTCCGTTCGATGCAATTTTTATATCACCGTGATCACCATTCTTTTCTCTACAGGTTGACCGGAGCCGAATCACCAAAACACGAACCTCACCGGAGAGCCGCTGCACCCGAGAGCGCCGCCGCCGGTAAGCTCCGTTTTTCCGTGATTTTTTGGCCCCCCGAGGGCCCTAGGGTTGTTTTCTGACAAGGACCAATGCGAGCGTGGCCGAATTCGGCCGAAAACAGCCAACCCGAGGCGACTTGCCGCCGCCAGCGGCGGCGCCGTCGCCGGAGCACGGCGGAGCCGCCGTGCCGGAGTTGCGATTTGGGCCGAAAGAGGCCCTGGGCCTAATTTGGATTTTTTTTGGAACACGTGCAGGTACTGTTAGTGTGTTTCAGTTCCCCGGGAAAAATTCAGGGAAAATTAGGGACAGCCTGCAGGCGCACTGTGAATCGTATTCGGATCCCGAAAACAAGTAAGGACCCCTCACCCTATTTCCTATCACGGTATTAAAGTTCAAAATGATAAAACGGTATTTCTTGAATTAATGCATGTGTGAAATTGCTTAAGGTTGCTAATGGAGCCCGAGTCTAGTGTGATTGATGATTTACTGTTATTTGGCCTGTTTACAGCTTTAAATGCAAAATGAGGTTTGATGTGTTCATTTTACAGATTTGTGTGCATGTACTACGTTTTTATTAATTATGGGTTGAATGACTGAAAAACTGATACTGTATGTTGTCTGTTGGTATGAATTACGATTTGCTTGTTTAAATGTGAATTGATGATGCTGATTGAGGAAAAGGAAAATGAAAGATTGTGTAGACTGATAATTGTATTATGGGGGTCAGCCTGACTAGATATCCTGGGAGATGGTGGACGGACCGGGTCCGTAGGGAACCCTACCGGGATTGTGGTCTCACATGCCGGACGGGGTATGGAGATCTTATGGTTTTGGCGCCCATACCGGACGGGGTATGAGGACGGCCCGTTTCACCCTCATACCGGACGGGGTATTGAGGTTTATGGTTTTGGCGCCCATACCGGACGGGGTATGGGGACGGCCCGTTTCACCCTCATACCGGATGGGGTATTGAGGTTCATGGTTTTGGCGCTCATACCGGACGGGGTATGGGGACGGCCCTGGAAACTGATTATGAATGTTAAAGGTTAACGGGTAGCGGAACCCCTATGGACCCCCACGGATACTAGTAGGCTGGTAAAGGAGAAAAAAAGATATGTTGTACAATGATTGAATTACAAGAGGCGTGATAAGTGTTATGTTTTACAGCTTAGATTATTCAATGATTATGATAATGTTATTGTTTTTATCATATTGTTTTCATAAATTCCACCAAGGTAAGTGGATGGTAAAAGTTTTATTATTGATAAAAGGTTTTGTTGTAAATTATGCTCCATTGGTCTTTTTGTGGTTTTCTACCCACCTTTATCTCCGTGACGGTGAGATATCGTGATGTTCTTACTGGGCTAGTGTAGCTCACTCCTTAATTAACCATTTCAGATCAGGAAGACATGGTTCCCGAGCCCGTTCCGCAGGAGGACGACGAAGGGGATGCCTAGAGACTCTGTAGTCATACGCATAGTTTATTTTCGAGTTTTCTTTCTTAGTTAGTTTAACCTTTTATATTTTAAGTACGTTTGTTTGGTTTTTCGTGTAAGGGATGTTAACTGAAATTTTGATCTCGCTTCCGCATTCGATATATTTAAATACTCATTTCATTTTAATATTTCCGGGGCTGTTACAGTTGGTATCAGAGCCGCATTTCCTCGGACCCATCCCTTACACTATAGTCCTTTAAAGAAATACTCACCGATGGGTCGTTACTCAACCATTCCTTGTAAATGCAGGTACACAGAAATGAGGAGAGGAAGGCCCCCACTAAACCGAGCGGCCCACGATAATTTGCTTCGGGAGGATTTGGACAGATTATATGAGATGGTGGAAGCTCTCGTAGCTGCCCAACGAAGGCAAGAGGAGAGAAGGGAGTTACCCGGACCTCCTCCGCTAGCGCAGGTTGAGCCCCCGTTACAGCAGGCTGATCCCGAGCCACCCCGGCAGGAGCCTGTTCCTCCACAGTACCACCCGGCACCACAGCCGCGGTACGACCCGGTACCACAGCCACAGTACCAACAGGTACCGCCACAGCATATTCTAGTGCCCCCACCCCATCAGCAGGCGCCACCACAGGGTCCCCCAGTTCACCCTCAGCCGGCCCCAGTTCCTTTACCTCGGGACCCCGCTCCCTCCTTGATCGACCCTGGCTTCATAGAGAGGTACAGGAGACTGAACCCTTCTACTTTTTCGGGGGGATCCTCTTTTGAAGAGGCCCAATACTGGCTGGCGGAGACTGAGAGAGCCTTTGAGACCTTGGGAGTAATTCCTGAGCAGAGGGCTGCCATTGCCTCCTACATGCTGGTAGGGGAAGCAGTACGCTGGTGGGAGCTCAAGCGGGCCACCCTGCCTGTACCAGTTACTTGGGAGCAGTTCCTAGCGGCTTTCCATGCGGAGTATCTCCCTAAGCACATCCAACATTTAAAGGAAATTGAATTTGCTCAGTTGGTCCAGGGTAATATGACAGTGTCGGAGTATGCCCGCAAGTTCCTGGAGCTGGGCCGACATGCCCCGGAGACATTGTTGGATGAGGGCCGAAAGGCCAGGAAATTCCAGTGGGGTCTCCGCCCGGAGATCAGACAGCACTTGTTGGTGATGGAGCTCGAGACATATTCGGCAGTCCTGGCAAAGGCGCAGATCATAGAAAGGAGCTTCGACACCCGCCCTCAGCTAACGGGAAGTTCCCGACCTTCAGCCCCACTCCGCAGGCCAGCGCCTACCATGCCTGTCCAACCCAGTAAGAGACCTAGGCCTGCCGTTCAGGGCCCTCCTCAAGCTATGGGGGTAGCTCGTGGGAAGATTTGCCAGTACTGCGGCAGGGATCATGGGGACCGACCCTGCTACCGCCTCAACAACACCTGTCGCATATGCGGCAGTGCCCAGCACTATGCGAGGGAGTGCCCTAGGAACCAGAATCAAGGGAGGCCTCCAATCCAGGGCAGAGTTTACAACCTTACCCAGAAGGATGCCGATGCAAACCCGGACGTGGTACATGGTATGTATACTATCTCTGGCCACATTGCTCATATTTTGTTTGATACTGGTGCATCACATTCTTTTATTTCACATGTTCTTGCTTCCAAAATTTGTGTACCACCTGATAGACTTGATTCATTATTGTTTGTATCTACCGCTGGGGGGGAGACATTACTAGGAGAGGTTGTCTACAGGGCATGTGCCGTGGAGATAGCAGATAGGAAATTGAGGGTAGACCTGATAGGGTTAGACACAGGGGATTTTGATGTAATCCTAGGAATGGATTGGCTGGCGGCGTATCACGCCACCATAGACTGCTTTAATAAAAAGATTGTATTTAATCCTCCCAACGAGGAGCCATTTACAAGTTAATAAAATTATTCGGTACTGATTCTCCCTAATGACAAATTCTTTTCTTCTTAATTCCCAGTGCGTTGATATTGTATTTTCCCTAACTAGGTAAACCCAAGAAGGAAGTTTGTATCCAAGAGATTCCAGTAGTCCGAGACTTTCCAGACGTATTTCCGGATGAACTGCCCGGTCTACCAGGGGACAGAGAGGTCGAGTTCACCATAGACTTACAGCCAGGAACCCAACCCATCTCGGTAGCTCCTTACCGAATGAGCCGCATCGAGATGGAAGAGCTAAGGAAACAAATCACTGAGCTACAAAACAGTGGCTTCATTAGACACAGCATTTCCCCATGGGGTGCCGGGGTTACTTTTGCAAAGAAAGGAGATGGAACGTTGAGACTGTGTATTGATTATAGAATGATAAACAAGGTAACAATTAAAAACAAGTACCCTCTCCCCCGGATTGATGACCTTTTCGATCAGTTGCAGGGTGCACAGGTCTTTTCTAAAATAGATCTACGATCAGGTTACCATCAGGTAAAAGTGAGAGCAGAAGACATCCCCAAGACGGCATTCCGAACCAGGTACGGACACTATGAGTTCCTGGTTATGCCGTTTGGGCTAACCAACGCCCCGGCCATCTTTATGGATCTAATGAACAGAATCTTTAGAGAGTTTTTGGATAAATTTGTCATCGTGTTCATCGATGATATCTTAGTCTACTCAAAAAGTAGAGAAGAACATGCTCATCATCTTGCCCAAGTCCTCCAGGTACTCAGGGAAAAGAAGTTGTATGCAAAGTTGAGCAAGTGTGGATTTTGGCTCGAGCAAACCGCCTTCCTAGGACATGTTATATCGAAGGAAGGGGTGTCGGTGAACCCCGAAAAGGTTGAAGCGGTACTTGGTTGGGAAAGGCTGACAACAGTTAAGGAAATTCGCAGTTTCCTAGGGATGGCGGGTTATTACCGCCGGTTTGTCGAAGGGTTCTCCAGTCTAGCGGCCCCTCTAACCCGACTCACAAAGAAAAATGCAAAGTTTGATTGGAATGAGAACTGCGAAAGGTGTTTTTCAGAATTGAAGAAGCGACTGACTACTGCACCCGTGCTGGCTCTACCGAGTGGATCAGGAGGGTATACAGTTTATAGTGATGCCTCCTATCTGGGCCTGGGTTGTGTCCTGATGCAGCATGGAAAGGTTATAGCATATGGGTCTAGACAGCTAAAGAATCATGAGAAGAACTATCCTACCCATGATTTGGAGCTTGCCGCAATCATACACGCCTTGAAAATCTGGCGCCATTATTTGTATGGAGAGACCTTTCAGATCTACACCGATCATAAGAGTTTGAAGCACATCTTCACTCAGAAGGATCTCAACATGCGTCAGAGAAGGTGGATGGAACTCCTCAAGGACTATGATTGTGACATCCTATACCATCCAGGTAAGGGCAACGTAGTAGCCGATGCCCTCAGTAGGAAGAGTGCAGGCACCCTAGCCCATCTGATGGTTTCGGAATGCAGGTCCATTGGGGCTACGCAGCAGGTTCGACTGCAAGATCTGAAGAGGGCCACATGTTTGAGCCACCTAGCAGTCCAACCCGAGTTAATCCAAAGAATAAAGGAAGCCCAGTCAATCGACCCCGCCCTAGTAAACCGCAAGAAGGATGCAGAACAGGGAGTGAACTCAGAATTTCAGATCTCTGCCGACGGATTGATTCGTTTCAAGGACAGAATGTGTGTCCCAGACGACAATGAATTAAAAAGAGACATCATGACAGAGTCCCATAGTTCAAGGTTTGCCATGCATCCAGGAAGTACAAAAATGTACCAAACTATGCGACCCCGATTCTGGTGGAATGGGATGAAGAGAGATATAGCCGACTTTGTATCTAAGTGCTTGGTATGTCAGCAGGTCAAAGCAGAACATCAACGCCCAGGGGGGTTGCTTCAGCCTTTACCGATTCCAGAATGGAAGTGGGAACACATCACCATGGACTTCGTATCGGGACTACCCAAGGCACGATCGGGACACGATGCCATATGGGTAATTGTTGATCGACTCACTAAGTCTTCCCACTTCCTGGCCATCAGAATGACTGATTCGTTGGACAAGTTGGCAAGAATGTATGTCCGGGAAATAGTCAGACTGCATGGGGTCCCAGTAACAGTGGTGTCCGACAGGGATCCCAGATTCACTTCTCGGTTCTGGAATAGTTTCCAGCAAGCTATGGGAACAAAGCTGTCCCTTAGTACTGCCTTCCACCCCCAAACCGATGGACAATCAGAGAGGACAATCCGTACGCTGGAGGATATGCTCCGAGCTTGTGTCCTTGACTCCGGAGGCCATTGGGACGACCATCTACCCCTGATAGAGTTTGCCTACAACAACAGTTACCAAGCAAGCATCGGCATGGCCCCATACGAGGCGCTATACGGGCGTCCGTGCAGGTCACCGATTTGTTGGGAGGAAGTGGGCGATAGAAGATTGTTTGGCCCGGATTTGGTGGAAGAAACCACGTCCAAGATAGTTAAGATCAAGAGGAACATCCAGACAGCTCAGAGTAGGCAGAAGAGCTATGCTGATACCCGGAGGAGAGACCTGGCCTTTGAGAAAGGTGACCGGGTGTTTCTTAAGGTCACCCCCTTCAAGGGAATTAGTAGGTTCGGCAGAAGGGGAAAATTAAACCCCAGATACATTGGACCCTTTGAAATCTTAGACAAGATTGGTACCACTGCCTACAGACTTGCACTGCCCCCTGAGCTCTCCCGGGTTCACAATGTGTTTCATGTATCTATGCTGCGCAAGTACAATCCGGACCCTTATCATGTCGTGGCTCATGAACCGCTTTCACTCCGAGAGGACTTGTCTTATGAAGAAGTACCGGTCAGTATCACGGACCGAGAAAGCAGAATACTCCGTAACCGGGAAATATCATTTGTAAAAGTCTTGTGGCAGAACCACACGCCTAGGGAGGCGACTTGGGAGCTGGAATCAGAATTTAGGGCCCAATATCCTCATCTGTTTGATCAAGAGTAATGAGGCAAATTTGGGGACCAAATTTCTTTATGGGGGGGAGAGTTGTAGCACCCGGAAAGGAGGAGGAAAAAAAAAAAAAAAAAAGGTGCCACATCAGCAGCCACGTCAGCAGGCCCGGTCAGCAGTCCCGGCCAACCAGGGCCTGCCACGTGGCAAGATCGCGTCACTCCGAAAGGAGCCACGTTGGCGATCCGCGTGGGTGCGATCCGACGGCCCAGATCAATCGTGCGATCGGAC
Source organism: Carica papaya (assembly GCF_054855325.1). Taxonomy (NCBI): domain Eukaryota; kingdom Viridiplantae; phylum Streptophyta; class Magnoliopsida; order Brassicales; family Caricaceae; genus Carica; species Carica papaya. The sequence goes on along the minus strand of NC_142312.1, from coordinate 22,988,787 downwards.
GGCCCAGATTCAAACGCACGGACGGCCCAGATTCAATCAAAAACGAACGGCCCAGATTAAAACGAAATGAACGGCTGTGATCAAAAGGCAAGGGGTTATAAATAGAACCCCCACACCAGACCAAAAACCCTAGCCGCCAGCCGCTCGCCGGAGAAGACGAACTAGAGGCCGACCGCCGCCACCCGCCGCCACTCGCCGCCGCACCGGGGAAATTTCCGACCGCCGATCGAGGTAAATTTCATACCCCCGACTCGTTTTTCCCCGTTGATTCCTCCTATGGCCAAATTGAGGCCGAAATCCCGGCCAAACGGCCGGAATACGCGGCCGAAGCCCAGCGGTGCCGCCGCGCCCCCTCTCGTTTTTTGCCTCCGACGAGGCCCTTCCCGGCCTTCGTTCGATGCAATTTTTATATCACCGTGATCACCATTCTTTTCTCTACAGGTTGACCGGAGCCGAATCACCAAAACACGAACCTCGCCGGAGAGCCGCTGCACCCGAGAGCGCCGCCGCCGGTAAGCTCCGTTTTTCCGTGATTTTTTGGCCCCCCGAGGGCCCTAGGGTTGTTTTCTGACAAGGACCAATGCGAGCGTGGCCGAATTCGGCCGAAAACGGCCGAAAACAGCCAACCCGAGGCGACTTGCCGCCGCCAGCGGCGGCGCCGTCGCCGGAGCACGGCGGAGCCGCCGTGCCGGAGTTGCGATTTGGGCCGAAAGAGGCCCTGGGCCTAATTTGGATTTTTTTTGGAACACGTGCAGGTACTGTTAGTGTGTTTCAGTTCCCCGGGAAAAATTCAGGAAAAATTAGGGACAGCCTGCAGGCGCACTGTGAATCGTATTCGGATCCCGAAAACAAGTAAGGACCCCTCACCCTATTTCCTATCACGGTATTAAAGTTCAAAATGATAAAACGGTATTTCTTGAATTAACGCATGTGTGAAATTGCTTAAGGTTGCTAATGGAGCCCGAGTCTAGTGTGATTGATGATTTACTGTTATTTGGCTTGTTTACAGCTTTAAATGCAAAATGAGGTTTGATGTGTTCATTTTACAGATTTGTGTGCATGTACTACGTTTTTATTAATTATGGGTTGAATGACTGAAAAACTGATACTGTATGTTGTCTGTTGGTATGAATTACGATTTGCTTGTTTAAATGTGAATTGATGATGCTGATTGAGGAAAAGGAAAATGAAAGATTGTGTAGACTGATAATTGTATTATGGGGGTCAGCCTGACTAGATATCCTAGGAGATGGTGGACGGACCGGGTCCGTAGGGAACCCTACCGGGATTGTGGTCTCACATGCCGGACGGGGTATGGAGATCTTATGGTTTTGGCGCCCATACCGGACGGGGTATGAGGACGGCCCGTTTCACCCTCATACCGGACGGGGTATTGAGGTTTATGGTTTTGGCGCCCATACCGGACGGGGTATGGGGACGGCCCGTTTCACCCTCATACCGGACGGGGTATTGAGGTTCATGGTTTTGGCGCCCATACCGGACGGGGTATGGGGACGACCCTGGAAACTGATTATGAATGTTAAAGGTTAACGGGTAGCGGAACCCCTATGGACCCCCACGGATACTAGTAGGCTGGTAAAGGAGAAAAAAAGATATGTTGTACAATGATTGAATTACAAGAGGCGTGATAAGTGTTATGTTTTACAGCTTAGATTATTCAATGATTATGATAATGTTATTGTTTTTCTCATATTGTTTTCATAAATTCCACCAAGGTAAGTGGATGGTAAAAGTTTTATTATTGATAAAAGGTTTTGTTGTAAATTATGCTCCATTGGTCTTTTTGTGGTTTTCTACCCACCTTTATCTCCGTGACGGTGAGATATCGTGATGTTCTTACTGGGCTAGTGTAGCTCACTCCTTAATTAACCATTTCAGATCAGGAAGACATGGTTCCCGAGCCCGTTCCGCAGGAGGACGACGAAGGGGATGCCTAGAGACTCTGTAGTCATACGCATAGTTTATTTTCGAGTTTTCTTTCTTAGTTAGTTTAACCTTTTATATTTTAAGTACGTTTGTTTGGTTTTTCGTGTAAGGGATGTTAACTGAAATTTTGATCTCGCTTCCGCATTCGATATATTTAAATACTCATTTCATTTTAATATTTCCGGGGCTGTTACATTTAAAATAAATTTCAATAATTATTTTTAAAAATTATGATAAGTGATTTTTTTTTTGAGATATAGAAATTAATACATTAAGATAAAGTTATCTAATTAGTTAAAACTAGTTTTTCTTTTTTCATTACAATAAAACTACCTTCTACATAAGAATAATATACATAGTTACCATGTAACAAAACGTTTGTAATTGACTAAAGATTAAATTTTATTTTTATATTTAAAATTTTTAACATATAACTAATATATATTATTATATCAAATTTACTAGATTTAAAATTTTTAAAATTCTTATTTTAAGAAAAAAATAAAAAGATCTCATGCGAACAAGTTTGGTTTTATTAATACCTGCACCGGAACGGTAAAACAACCAAAAAATTACGCCCACATTTTTGTCATCTCAGAATGTTTTTAAAAAATATCATCCCAATAAATCAAATATCAATCTCTCTTCCTCTCTCTCTCCCCTCTGTCTCTCACCGTCTGGACCTCTTTCTTGTCCACTTTCTCTCTCTCTCTCTCCCTCAAACAAGAACTATCCGCGTTTAGGGTTTTTATTCTCTTCATTCTTTTCTCAGAGATCTGCGTTTCTGCTGCCTTTTCTTCTTCCTTTTTCCCCCCCATCAAATCTCTTGCTCTTATCGATTTTCTTTCAGTTTCTTGTGATAATCTTTCTTCTTTTGTGTCACCTAGATCGAAAGGCAGGTTCTTGATCTCTCTTTCAAATTTGTTATGAGTCCAAGATTCTCATGTTATTACAGGGTTTTTGAAAAGATAGGGTTTCGATTTCGGAACCTAATTCTTGGTTCTTTTCTTTAATCGAGAGCTTTTATTTTTCTCGTTTATTTTATCGCTTTCTTCTTTGGGGTGTGCCAGAATGGTGAGGTCAGAGGGTTTGACTGCTACTCCGCCGCCGGCGAAGCAGTTGGGAGTAACGAAGCCGATATCGACTGCGGGTCCGACGGAGGCTGATTTGCTGAGAAGCCGCGATTTAGAGAAGGTTTGTATATTAAATTATTTGATACTCAAATTTAGCAGAAGCATTTATGGACATTCTTGTGTTTTTCTTGTTTTGAAATTTTGCAAATTTGGTTGTCGAATGTTTCAGTTTTTAGTTGATGTTGGACTTTATGAGAGCAAAGAAGAATCTACTAAGAGAAAAGAGGTTTTGGGTCGAATTGGGCAGGTAAATTTCTGGGTTTGCTATATGGGACCTTATAATTTACAGAGGAGTTCATGCTTATTTGTCAGTTTGAGTCGTTTTTAAGTTAATCAATGCTGTTGTTTTGCACGATGTAAAGCATGTTTTGCCATCTAGCATAGGCATATGCTTCTTGATATGGGGGACACTTATTTGACATTTTTTAAATTTTCTGAAGTGCGTGACAACATAGATCAATGTTTCAGAATTTGGTTCGGATCAGGATTAGTGAAATTTGTATTATTCTTTACAGTCTTATAATGTCTAGAAACTGTATTTTTTTACTACAGTTCAGTACACATACGATGAGATGTTTCTGGGTATCCCTTTTCCGAAATAAATAAGGGTTATAGATTTTATCTGCATTGCTATATTTTTATGCTCAGAATACATAAACCATAATGTGTCTTGAAAAGTCCAGGTTTTTAAGGCTTTTTGTTAGAGTTAAATATTATAGGATGTGATACAAATTGAAAACTAGGCATTTGTTGTGATTTTGATTTGGGATTGGGAGTGGAATTCGATGTGGGGAAACTGCTTCCCCCTAGTTCATGGACGATTTGAAATTAAAGAAATTCTATGCTGAAATTATGACGATGGTCAGGCTTTTGGTGCAGTTGAGTTTTTGTATATTTTTGTTCATCTACTTGATCCGTTGCCAGCAAATGATGTTTCAGAGGAGCTTGTTATTAGATGAATGGTTGGTTATGACCTTGCAAATTGTTCTTTCTTTGAGCATGTAAATAAAACATTTTTTTTGTGTTCAAGAACTTTTATAGTATTAACAATTTTTAGGGTTGAAGATTGTGGTGTTTAGAAAAATGTCTTGATGTTCTTCTTTTTGCTTGGATTTGTCTTTGATATATCTTGCTTTTTCTTAGATTGTAAAAGACTGGGTGAAGCAGCTTACTCGACTGAGGGGGTACACAGAGCAGATGGTGGAGGATGCAAATGCTATCATTTTTACATTTGGTTCTTATCGACTTGGGGTAACTAAACTGATGTTTGCTTTTACTCTTAACTAGACATTGTCTGCCTTTTCATCTCGCCTGTGTCTTACATGTCTCGTGGTTGTTTCTTTGATTTCTTTATTTTATTGTATTATCATTGGGAAATCAAGCTTAAATTTACGTTTCTCAGGTTCATGGTCCTGGGGCTGACATAGATACTTTATGCATTGGACCATCATATGTGAATCGGGAGGTGAGTGCTGAATTCATGTTAACATATTTGGATTTCCTGTGAATGTGAGGTCTTAAATTTATTATGTTTTTTGTGCACTATCAACAGGAAGACTTTTTCTTTGTATTGCATAACATCCTGGCAGAAATGGAAGAAGTTACAGAACTACAACCAGTTCCCGATGCTCACGTCCCTGTTATGAAATTTAAGTTTGATGGAATATCCGTTGATCTTCTTTATGCAAGTATCTCCCATTTGGTGGTACCTGAAGTAAGTGCATATTGTCTTTTCTTCTTAATTGTTATATGAGCAATTATATTTAAA